>NW_024542206.1:0-57355 GCF_016758785.1 Suillus bovinus
TCGAAGACCAGATATTGCCGGAAGTTGATAGGTTATATGTGATGCGTCGCGCGTCTCATAGGTACCCCGAGTCGCAAAATGCATCACGCTTCCTTTCACGACAGATTTTTCGACTTCTGCAACTGGTTCGGCATCCGATCGAACGATCTGGCTGTTAACTGAGCCCGCCCATACTGTTGCAAAGACGATGCCGATAACTGCAATTGACATATTTGCCAGCATTGTTTGATTGATGACCGCTGGGTTTACTTCGCAGTAAATGACGATGATCTGGACAACCGAAAAGAGCGCTGGAATGATGAAGTTTGAAAGCGCGATCCAAAATAGCGTCCAGAGTCTCATTCTGAACGAAACTTAAGAAAAATAAGTCGGGATTTATGAAGATGCGATTGAAATTTACGCTTGGCATCGCCCCGTGACGGAGCTATGGTTCTTCTTCTGCTTTGACCAAAGTGTCAAAAGGAATAGAGAGGACGCATATCTGAAATATTCTATGCATGAGCACCAATAAAAGTATGAGAGACATCTACTTCACATGTTATCCACCAATTGCGCGAACCACTCAATCTTGAGATATGGAGCTGCTGCCCACTGGGCTGCCAAGGCTGCGATAAAAGACAGCTAAATTGATAACACGGGCAACTTTGAGTAGAACAGGCAGTGAAACCAACATCACAAAGCGTTGCCATGTGAGGTATCTTGGCGGATAAACGGAACAAATGCGAAAGAGCAGGATGGTATCAACAAGGATAGTTTGGACGGCCCCAAGGACGCCCATGGTTATGTCATAGGAAACAGGTATGGATGCGTCGGTGATAACATGGTATTAACCTATCCGGAGAGGTTGGTTTCCAACATGGCAAGGGGAGGATAAAGTTACTTACAGCTCTACCGTCCCCCATTATGCCGACAGGGATTGGGAAATTTCTAGATGCTTGCTTCTGGAGGCAAAAGTACAGTCCTTATAACACTGGCAGACTCAAGCACTGCAATGTAGTGGGGGGGGTTGATGGCAACAGAGATATCTTTCAATTGCCAATTATGAGCGTTCAAGTGAGGCCCTGACCATGGCATTCTGAGCATTATATGATAGAGAAACTACCGAACCCAGTTGGAAGTCATTATTCAAGACAGCCTTGACCATGATATAGAAAGAAAGTTTACCTAGTGGAGACTAAGCCTTAGTCGTCTGTTGTCAGAAAACTTGTCAGACGAACCTTTACGAATCTGACTCGGAGCCATGATCACACAGCAACACAAATAAGCGCTGGATACTATGAATGTTGCGCAAGTTTTGTGGACTGAATTTCTCACAACCTACTATAGCTAAAGATCGCATGATAATCCCGGTATCAAATTGATAACACAATTGTATGCAAAGGCTCACATGTGTTGTTTGCACTGGATTGCGGCTGCCGCATACATGCACATCAATTATCCACACTACGATCTTCCCAGTAGACCCACGCTGTGCACACCCAGGAGGATCAATCAGTGATTAACCTGGTTCCAACACCATTCTCGATCCTCGGAGTTCGCATAGGGTGGCACGATAATCTGTAAAGCGTTGTTGATCCTGACATTCATGACACTTCCCCGCCTGTTGTCAGGTCGACCTTGAAGCTATTCCCAAGGATCAAGGAATAGGACTTAAGCCGGCGTCTCTGATTTTGGTAAAGGATACAGCAATAAAATTATATGACTGCCATCAATAAGTCTCCCATACTACGTCTGGTATCATCTCCCTCATAACTGCGCAACACATCAGAGCTACACTATCGAAAATGAATGCAACGCACGTTTCCAATGGTCAAGCGCCTCTCCTTCCTGCCATGTGTTCAGCGTGTTGTACGCATCGGTCAGAAGGAACTTTTCTTCCGTGGTTGCAGACCAGATAGAGCTGTCTCCAATTTGGGAGTGATGAATTTCTCGTTTGTCAAGACTAGATAGAATGTGACGGCGAAGATATGAATGAAGATAATCCTCTTCAACTGCAGTTCGGAATGTGAGTGGTGTTGGAGATGGGGAACAAAAGAAGACCTATTGCGTGATCGTCAGACTTTTTGTTAAAGCTCTAATGATGAGAAACTCACAATATTGACGAATTGGGAGTGAAGCTGTTCCGGGCGGATGAGCTCAACATGATCATGGAAGGCTCTGCATTGTCCAAAGGCTTGCATCAATGTGACGAGTAGTGCTTGCGATGAGTCGGATGCAAATTTTCCAGGAAAGTTCTGTCCGAATAACATAGAATCAGTGATACGGGCAAACACGATGTCCGAAACTGCTTACCACTGCAACAACACCTTCTGGACTTAGGATGGTCTTGAGATCATCCTAAAACTCAATGGAGAAGAGATGTTCAGGAACTCCCCCTCCAGAGAAGCAATCATGGACGACAAAATCATACTTGATTGCGGAGGGGTCTTCAGCTTCTACCATAGCTCTCCTTCTTCTAACCCACCCTCTCGCATCCTGCAGAAACATATTATTGCTACCGGGATCCGATAGGCCAAAATACTGGCGTGCAGCATCGTACACAGCAGAATCGATTTCAACAATAGTTGTTGCTATACCATGTTGGGCAAAAGCATTTGCGGAGATCCCCGTGCCAAGACCGCTGTAGATCAAAGTCATCACTCCTGCTAGGGCATCGACCAGGCTCATCACCTACGCTATAAGCGCATTCTCCCTTCCTTCCTTTGGGAGTACTATTGACCAGTCGCACTGCCTCCTGAAGAACGAATGCACTGTAGATCAAATCTCCTAAAGGAGTATCATATTGGTCGGTCAACGGAAGAAAACTGTCGAGTGTGGTCACCAGGTCCCCGATCCTATAGTACACCCTCCAGTAACGAGTGAGATACTCAAAGGTAACGGATAGAGTGAAGAGGAATCGAACTCCTGTCGGCCGGAGGTAAAATCTCGCCAACTACCACCACACCAGTCTTAGACTGGGTTGAATTCAGAATACAGAGCGGATATGTTGGACTGTTGTATGGTGTAACAATGGAATTTACGAGCGTCGGGGATCGGAGAGCTGGATTGAGACTTGAAAGCACAGTAAGGATTAGAGGAATCGCACTCAAGGCCGCTGTGGATCGAATGTTTCGGGCATTCGGATTAGCGCGATGTCTGTCCACATCGACTGTAATCCTACCATACATAGCAAGACACACACATCCCAATGCAGTGAACTAGATGAAATGTTCTGTTAACTGAAAGATGTTACGACTATAATTGCAGCTATTACGCACAATAACATTTTTCAAGGCGTCTAACGATAATGCATTGAATGCCATCATTAATGGTAGACGAAGCTGTAGCGCATTGGCGGCAAGTACTATGAGGGCCAAAGTAGGCTAAAAGTAATGAATTGGATGTTAATTTAAGGTACATGGACAACAGTTCTTCTCGGGAGTCGGGACAGGCGAGGTGGAACTCACATCAACGCTCATCGCCAAAGACACTGAAAAGTACACAACAGCTCCACCTTGTCCTCACGCGTCGCCGCCAAGGCAACCCCAATAGCCTTGGCCAAATCGTCCGCCGACAACGAACTAGACCCTCCGTTCTGGCGCACGCGTCGACCCCCACGTTACGGTCACGGATTCCCCCACCTCAGGCTGCGGCCACCCCATCCCTTCTTCTAAATCCTCCAACGGCGTCAACGTCCCGTCCGAGTCCAATTCCGAATCCGGCGATGATGCCCACGAAGAGTATGATGAGACAGGCATACGCGTATACGGCACATACAACCACTTCGCATCGCCGATATATACTCGTGGTCGTTCGACAGCCCTACCCTTGCCTTTCCCTGAGTGGTTTTCACCCGGGACGAAAGGCGAAATCACAGCGCTAGGCTCAAGATCCCTAATAGTGCGAATTTTCCACTCGCGTAAAGGCATTCCAACGAATACCTTCGGCTTCTTCAGCTTCGCTTTTATTTTCTGTTTCGATTGCACGTTTTGGGCGCGCTGTTTGACCGGTTGTGTGTGCCGGACGGGGGCAGAGGCGCTAGCGTCGTCGATAAATGCACGGCCGACGCGTTCGCCTTCAAGACCATAAACGTGAGCCCAGAACATTTTCTGTGGCGTACTTTTGGGAGGTTCAGGTGTCATCCTGACGTCCTGGACACGGGAATCATCAGGCACAAGCAAAATGCCCGACTTGGTGCGAGACCCTGCAAATCCGCCTCCACGCATGGAGATATATTCCTCCCCGCGTTTCCGCGAGCATATGGAGCAGTTGCAGGTATCAAGGCAGACCGGACAGACGAAGTCCTTGTTATCGGGGGCAAATACTATATCGGGGTACCTGAGTAACCACACGAGGACGCATTGCAATCAATGAGGAAAGCAGCTGAAACAAAGGAAATAAAACGACAGACCGGTTCAGGATGCATCCGTTGCAAAACCGTTTCCCGCATATTGTCCGGTCTGGACGGCGCTTGGAACATTGCATCTTGGGTCTGGTTTGTGTACGTCTGCAGTGGTGACAAAAAGTATTGGTAACTTCAGGCTCGCCATCGCCCTGTAGCATGGTTTGAGCTGGAGGAAGAGGTGCATGGACCTTGGGCAATTTCGGATTTGGAGGTGGAGTTGTAGGTACAGCGGGAGAAGCCGAACTCGAAGCTTTTGATGGCGTGAACGACCCGTCAGAACTTGCACGGGTGCCTGATCGACGAATCCGTAACTTGAGACTTGGCTGCGCCCCAGGTTGTACAGGTGGGGTAGAGATAGCTTCAACAGTCCACCCTCCATCATCCTTAACCTTCCCGTCATCCAGCTTTCTCGCTGACCTAGTCGCGTCGCCTTCATCAGTAACAGAGGCCGATTCACTAGTGCGATATTTGATCTGGACGTTTCTTCGTGACTTTCCAGACGATTTGTTCGAGATCGCTGGGGCTTCCTGCGATGAGGACACTCCTGGAGGTCTGCGCACGTATATGATGGGGACTGCTGGGAGTTGCTTCGAGTTTCGAGTACCTACTGATGGCGGTAAGGGAGATTTGGGAGATCTGGGAGGAGGTTCACTTCCACCAAGCAGCGAAGGATCAATTGTACCCGCGCTGTCTGAGAGAGAAAGACTTTCGGGGGATAAGCTCTTTTTCTCAATGATAGGCAATAAAGACCCCTGGCCATTCTCAGGAAGCACAAGATCGAAGCTAGCGTCCAGGCTATGCGACGAATTGGTAGCATACATGTCCGTGAGCTGTAGTGAAGGAGGTTCGGATACCAGCTTTGGGCTAGGAGGTACTCCGAAGAAACTGTCCTCTGCATCTTCTCGCATGGCCGACGCTGCGTCAGGGAGCAGCCGTGTTGTATTGTGCAAGAAACCAATGAAGGAACTCGGTGCGGATCGAGTGTGCTTGATGCCTGGAGAATATGTCTTTGCAGGGGAATGTCCGAGGTCGCTCAAATACTGATCCATCTCCATGCTGAAGTCCAGGATTTGATCCTCTTCCAGTGCGGTGTAGTGCGAGATGTCGTCAGGGACGTTAGAGGATGAAGGGTCCTGTGTTTGAAGGATGGTACCAGTGGATCCCGATTTAGACTTGGACGAAGTCGGGACACTTTGCGGCTCTAAATCGTTCTTTATTTTACCTGTGCGAGAGGAACCTTTACGAGGCCTGCGTCCGAAGTATGGTGTAAGGGCCGCTTTGATATCTGGCCTCTCCTCAAACAGCGGTGCAAGAACATGAGGCAAGACAGGTTCATCGTCTTTCTCATCTTTTTCATCATCCGGGACTGCAGGTCCTTTCATCTCCGAAATCATCTGCGGTAAACCTTCGTGCAGTTGTGCGTAAAGGCGTTGAACGCATCTGGCGTAGATATAATAAGTACTTGTCTGCAGGATATTGTCGTGATGCGGTAGAAGTTCTGGCAGTTCGTGAATTTCAAGCTCGATAGCAGGATATTGCGCGTCCAGGATCTGCGTTGGTATTGTAGAAACGTCTTCTCCGAACTTTCGGGAACGAGGCTTGTACTTCTGTGCAGGGGCTGGGCGTGGGCGTTCATGCTCACGCTCCTTTCCCTTGCGACTGAGAGAGGGTGATGGCAGCCGGTCGTTTTGAGCGAATGCAGCGGTCAGGGCCTGGATAACTGACGGGTGCTGTACACCCTGCTGAGGTTTGCTGATGGACGACTTCGCCTTGCAATCGACCCTGGTCATGTCTTTTGGAAGGGGTGGCACAGATACACAGTCGAGAATAACGCGTCTGCGAGGCTTACGGGAAGGTGGAGGAGGTGTGAATAGAGAGTCTCCCATTTCGGGCGAGGGCAATCTCAAAGAACGGGCACCATCTGAAGACGAATCGGGCACGGAAAAAGGTTCAGTCTGAATGTTAACAGTCATTTAAGGGACGAGAATAGCGTAATGTAGTACACAATTACTTACAAGCATGTTGTCTACAACCATCTCCTCGTTTTCGTTGTCAATGTCACTAGTAATCTTGATACTATTGTGTGCGGAAGCGTCTTCATCATCAGTCAGCTCAATCACGTCGTTATGAGCTAAAAGAGGGGATATAGACATGTCGAATAAGTTGGACTCCGAAGCATAGAACGAAGTTGGCACGCTCAGGGTGCTGTGCTGTGAGGAAGAAAGATATAACTCTGGTGTGAAAACTTCATCCTGAAGGGAAAAGTAAGATACGTAAGTGTGATGAATCTATCAAAGGATGACGTGCTCACGGCAGCTGAGGTGTCGTGAGTACTAGGATGCTGGATTGATGGAAACAGCTTATCGAGATTAGAGGGCTGGAAGAGTTTAGGCATGTGTGCGGCTGAAAGCGTTTCAATCGATGACGCGCGCCGCTAAGTGGAGTTCAGTAAACCACAATGATTCAGGAGTAACGCGAAGATACCTTGATTGAAGTACGTGTGCTAGAACCGCGGTTTGCATCAAATAAATTCTCTATTGAGGATGAAACATCAATTATATAGCAATCTGAATCTTCTCCAAAGTCATTAGCGTCTTGTGATGATGTACTAGAAGAATACGATGGAAGGGTAGCCTTCGCGCTGCTCGTCGACTTGAGGAATGATGTTAAAGGTACGTCTTTGGGTGATTGAGGATGATAGGAACTGGGTGATAGAGGACCGTCCCAGTTAATGAGCGCTGCGTGCTCAAAGCCTTTCATCATCGTTGACCATAGCGAGCAGCCCGGCAAAGTCACTCTTCCAAGAAAAGGTCCGCCATCGGCAATTCCCGTACTTTCAACTGAAAGTTAAACGGGTTTAATAAACGTCAAACTTGGGTCAAACATCAATTGGATGACTTTCCGTAGGATTTCAAGTGGTAGCCATAGGAAGCGGCTGTATCTCCAGCTGCAGACTCTGACTACTTCTTCAGTACCAGATTTATCGTTTATTGTTGTGGTTCTGACAGGGGACAGGCGTACACATATGGTAGAAGTAGGGTAGACGGTGAACCCGTATACCGTACATGAGATTGGCAGTGAACAAAGCAAACGGTACAGTGTGGAGTATTGAACACACATACCCAGTAGTAGTGTACGGTACATACAGGGTTGAATCAGTTTAGCAGCTATAAAGCGGACGATCGCATGGCTATGTATCCTTGGACAGAATCAGGAAGGACAAAAACGGTGCTTGCAATTCGCCAAAGATTCGTGGATCACCTAAACTCAAGATAGGTGGCACAAAGTTTCATGTTGCATCTCAACTAATCATCTTCAGAGCCTGATCCCTGTCCATCCATCCCAGTATTGACTGACTAGACTCAGATAGGGCTTACAGAGTCAAGTCTGGGCAGGGACTGGATAGTATTGTCCCACATAGAATCTCACTCTGGATGGACATAGATTGAACACACACAAAAAAAGATCTGGGAGCCGACATCCCTGGCCTGCCAGCCAGGTCCTGACTTTCCTTGGCAGGATAAGTGAAGGCAGGCAGCAGCAAGCTTATGACTCCAGCTCACACACCACCAACATTGCAGTCGGGCGTCTACAAGGGCAGGCGATAATACATCACTACATCACCCGTCAAAAGACACAGGAGCAACAACGCCCTAGCCGGAAAAAGCAAACAGACAAACGAATGCGTTGATGCAGGAAGTGTTTCTCCGGAGGGAAACCCGACGAGGTATTCATCACGAACAGTTTGGGTCGGTGACCAATCCCTTTTTCATTTTGACGCAGGCCGGATCCTCGTGGATTTTGCGGAGAGAAGAGAGGGCGAGAAACGTAAGTGCCTTTGACCTTGCCAGATTTAAGAGGACGCGACGTATATCGAACGCCGCCGACAATGCGCGTGTTTGCCTCTGTGAAGACAGGTGCGTTAGATGCGGCCGACGTACCGGACAACCTTGCATGCACTGCGTTTTGTCCCTATCTGATGGCCTGTGGGAAGATATAGCTTCTTATAGTGGACTACCGTCCCAAAATGGTATGATAACTTGACGGTTGCCAAGGTATGCGTACCTCTGTTCAGATTCTCCTGCCTTGACTGTGTCTACCATACGCAGAGAACTTCTACCAGGCCCCTACGACCAAGGATGAGATTGGGTGAGGGATCCTCATCCCAGGTATGTGGGAGGATGATATCTTTTTGTACCACCCTAGCAACGAGATCAGCACAGATCTCTTCTGTTTTGCTGTACTAGCCCTCGGGCGTTAATATATCGACGAGCTCATTTTTTCGCTAAGTACGACGGAATGAACGCAGGAAACATCCCTGTAGTACTACCCTGAACCAGCATCCACTAAACCTTGCACATGGCCAAGAACAAGAAGGAGAAAAATCGAAGTACGAAAGGCGATGTAAGTACACATGTTACATTTGGGAAATCTCACTGTTACTGACGCAAATATACTAGTATGCGACTTATCATAAAACTGAGGTTTTTTGCAAGTGTTCTGAATGTACTTCAGAATGGGTTGAGAAGGTATGTCCGTGCCTTTGTCAACTTTCTTTTCTTCTTCTGACGCACATATTTATCTGTAGGCTCATCCTCATCATCTGCATCATCCCCGTCATCTCTGTGAGCACGTTTCAGGCGATCAACCTCCTGCTGAGATTCTCGCATATACCACGTAGCACCTGCACATCCGACGCAGTTTCTAAGTCTGGCTGAATAGCATGTTGTCTGCTAGAGGGCAGTGATTGAGGTATGCGAATTTGATGGGGTAGACTCTGCTGAGGCTGACCCTATACCGCCTCTGCTGCAAGAGCAAGTAGAACATCTGGCGTCAAGTTCGCAAGCAAGTTGTGCAATGCGATGGGTGCTGGTGGGGGATCGTTTGGACTGCCAGACAGGGGTGGATATGGTGGAGGTGGAGGGGGCCCTGGTGGAGGACCTTGCTGTTGCCTGCCACCGCTGGTGCGCATTTTACTGGGTATATACACTCAAATTGGGGCTCAGGGATGGGGTTTGGGAGAAGGAGTGTAGCGGCTGTGTACTTGTACTCGACCTATATCAGGATACATGATGTATTCACAACGTGGCTACCTGTCCTAATTCATGCATATTAAACCACCTCAAATGGCTGTGTGCACACCTTAGTTGACCTCAAGTATATTATATGTGGCCGTAGTATATACTAGTTTATCTTGCCATAGTGTGCGCACCTTGGTTGACCTCAAGTGTACCATATGTAGCCATATTATATACTAGTTTATCTGGTCATAGTGTGCACACCTTAGTCGACCTCGAGTGTACTATATGTATCCGTATTATACGCTAGTTTACCTTGCCATAGTGTTTATACCTCGGATACTTATAGGATCCATATCTCTCCTTCACCAGTATACCTTACGTGATTGTACTTATGTCTACCTACGGTAGACTTCGTACCCACGGGTCACCCACCCACGTTTCACATAAATCCATAGCGCAGTGATGGCTCGTTCCAGCAAGCGTTTAAGCCTTAACCGACATTGAAGCAAGAATAGACCTGGTGGTAGGTGTGAGTGAACCTATGAAGTCCACAGCGTCCGCTATGAAACTCGGGATAGAAGGCTTAACGACAGGAGCCGTCTCCTGGACATTTGATTCATCCAGAAAATGTTCGTCGTCAGAAACTTCTTCGATATAGTTTTCGTCCATCCTTCGGTTCGCTCTCTTCAAGTTGCGTTCGGCACGCGCAATGATTTCTTCTTCCACTGCCTCCCGATCGTGAAGATTGATGCGTCTCTGCTTGTTTTTAGCGAGAGATGATGCAGTCCTCGACGCGTACTCGTCGGACAAAAAGGTCATTGTCTTGCCGGTTAAAGAATCATGTATCTTTTCTTCCGGCTCCTTCAGGATGCCCAAGATTCGGCGTCTCTGTAGAGGTCATAATAGCAGTAATAATTCTACGAACGGTACGTTGGTAATGCCGAATGCTCAATATGAGAAAAACGAGCGAGTGAGAGAGTGCAATAAGGATAAATATAAGATACGCGTGTATGACTGCGCGTTACAGCTCATAGCGCTCATTCGCTTAGTAAGCACTAGTTTGAGCTCTGTGCTCGCAGGTTCACTTTACAGCTCAAACTGCACCATGTCCAACTGGATTGTTGCCCCTTGACAGGGGTATGCTGCATGGATGCACAAATGTCTGGATGACTCCAGAGCGCCTCCCTTGTCAGGGGGGATTCACATCACCAAACATCTCTAGCCAGATTCTCTCGCACAACATGGAACTCAGACCAAAAGAGTCATGTCTGACTGCATTGCAGCCCCTTGACAGGGGCATGTCACATGGATGCGCACGTGTCTGATTGACATCTCCCTTGTCAGGGGGCGTCCACAAAAAACCAGACTCTCCATAATACCTGACGGTGTGGGAGGTTGAGAGGAAACTTGAGTGGCAAATATATACAAATCCTCAGCGCCAAACAAACCACCACACAACCACACATGAAAATACATCACAATATCAATTGCAATCCAACACGTATGGTATATTTTTAAACACAGCCGAATTCGTTTTCTACATGTAAGGGATGCTCAATTCTAAAAGTTCGCGTTCACCTGGGATCCGAGCAAGTTACGAAACTGATTACCGACGCTTACAACTCCTTATTTGGAACCGCACGCCGGCCGTTACATGGCGATTTTGTTATCAGTTCTCATGAGTCAATGCCAATTCAACGCGTCGTTCGACGTTCAACAGTGATCAATATGCCCCGTGCGCAGCTACGAAAGCAAGATTACAGGGATATTTTAACTTTACATTCTGTTATGGCCAGTAGGTTGGCTGTATCAAGGCTGCCTCCCACTCCTGCTGTTGATGGACTCCACTCCGAAACTGATCTGGATTGTATCTACTACCATTATTATGATAGTAGTCCATTGCTGGCACAGTACTGGAATTATTATCAGAATGATAGACTATAAGATACGTCTGGCCCGCTTCGGCCTTGGAACTAATTTACGGAGGCGGAAATGAAGCGGTTAAGCTTGAACAACCAAACTCGGCTCCCAGGTGAACGCGAACTGAATGAATTGAGCATCCCTGTACAATGATGAGTGTCCAAGTCATCGGCCGCTGCAATCAGATTTTCGAAATTTCCTCGTTGTTGATCCACTCGTAGTTCGCGATGATAAGTCCCTCTGGTATACTCGATCAGCATGCATGTCAAGTGTTTCATGCACAATGAACGCTTACCTCTTGAAACCGCTATTCATCTTCGGACCACTCATGTGCCAGCCAGCGAATCCTTTGGCACCGGTCAAAGTCATGTTGGCAAACAGCCCTACAAAAGCTATTCGGCTCCCTCTGTCGCCTAATACATAATCAGCTACGCTTCGACTAGCTAGGGGGATCACAGCTTACCAGCAGTTTGAAGACTATCCGTGCTGCATCATGTGCATGGCCATGTTCATTTATGTGAATGCGAGTGAAAGATTGAATGCGAATGTCTGTCATGGGTGTCACTGCGAGGCTGTATGTCATTCTGCGTAGTTCCTTCACCTTGTGAATACCGCTGCGTTGAGTTTGCTCGTCGGATTTTCATTCCAATCAAACTCACACGAAAGTCACCCGTGATCACGTGATGTTAGTTGATTGTGCAAGAGTATCCTACGCCTCGAATGACACTGCCATCATTTACTCATACAGCACGGACACGACATGCATACAGCCTTCTTGAATACTGACCAAGATTTACTTCCTCTTCTGAACAGAGCCTTTGAGTGGCAGGATGCACTCGCTTGTGGGACAATGAAGGACTACGAGCCAGATATGATCGTTCGCGAAGCAATTGATCATGAAGATGATTTGTCCTCCAATACATGTGCCACCAATCTAGTCGAGAACTCCCGTCGTACACATATTAGCAATGGACAGCAACAAATTGCAAAGGGTGTATCCCATAAAAAGAAGGGCAGCAACTCACGTCGTCGACGGAAGAGGCGAGAAAAGGCCGCCAACTCTTATGCACCTATACTTAAATTGACATCCAAGCGAGTCCTTAAACATCCAATGGCCACACCGATCTCGCTACAGGATATGCCTATAGCATATGGAGCATATGTTGGAAAACGAGTTGAGAGCGTCGACAGAGTGCAAGACCTGAAAACGCTACTTAACACAGGATTTCGCTTAGTGGAGTGGGATGGAAGGTGTGTGACTCAGGAAGATTCCATGCAGGGTCACGGGCTGACTTACGCCAGATCGCCCAAAACACTACTGGATAAGAACAGAAGGGTAATCGTCGTTCTAGCTGGTCAACCACAGGATGACGGCTGGCAGCTTACAACATCCCAAGCCTGCGCTGCAATGGAGATTGCACGGGAACGTTGCACCTTCAAGCTATCTGATACCCATCACCGGCGGGGATTCTACCCATGCCTGGGTGTTGGAGTCTCATATGGGGGTGGTCAACAGGTATATTAACTATCACACTCAAGCGGTCTGCATCAACAGACTGACACTTACACAGGAGCCGGACAATCTTCAACACTCCAACAGAAACCAAGAGGAGCTTCGGGCACTTCTGTCTGAACCAACCATTCAAAGGTTGGCAGGTTTTGGTAGTAGTGAGTACTAAGATTCTGTTTTGTGCATTCGTTCATTCATTTGAAAGGCATACTTTGTCATTATGCACCCAAGGTCCATAGGGTGTATACTGACACCAAAGCATCTCTCAAGAGTATGCACGCGCATCTCACGTGGAATTTTCGTAATAGTGTTTTTGCTGCTGCCACGTTCAATCTTGGACCCGCCACCGTCACCTTTGATCACACCGACAATGTAAATTTTGCCAGTGGGATGTGTAGCATTACTGCCCTAGGAAATTTCGACCCAATCACTGGCGGCCACTTGGTCCTGTTTGACCTTGGACTCATCATCCAATTTCCGCCCGGTGCCACCATTCTGATCCCCTCGGCCATTCTACGGCATGGAAACATCCCTATTTCTTCGCTGGAGAAAAGGTTATCTTTTACTCAATATTTTGCAGGGGGTCTCGTCAGATGGGTTGAGTATGGATTCCGCACAGAAAAGGCTTTTAAGCAGCAAAGTCCTGAGGCATGGCGTGAAGCCCAAGTTCAGCGCCTGACCCGTGTTGAGCACGCGGCTCGGTATTTTTCGATTTTCGAGGAGTTGGAAAAGGACCATAGTGAGTATACACTATGATAAGGAATGTCAGTGTTTTGTTGCGTAGAAGTACATCTGCCTACATGTTTGAAAATGGTGTGGTCTCTCGGCCTGCAGGGGAATTCTTTACTCGCTACCAAACTGGTTTGCAGCTTTCTCTTGCCATAATACCGCCGGGATCTCTTCTCTTCTCTGTTTCTGTTTCCTTTCTACTGTTCCCTCATTCACTACTATCTGTTGAACATGGACGCATGAAGGCATTGGTGTCAATGTGTTGGCATTCGACGCCAACACTGCCTCAGCCGAACATGATATCTATTGGATGCGGGGAGATCTGCGATTCCGAGGTGAATGGCAGCAGCACGACCTTTTGGGGGCATGATGTTCAAGTTGAGGGATGATGGCACCGACAAGACGCTTAAAGCGATATTGATATCTTGGCTACCCAGATCTAGGCGAGCTCATTTTTGAAACTCAGATCAACCTCCGACCAAACGCTTGGGAAAGTTGAATGACTAATAGGATAAGAAACCCCAGGGTTTTGTAGCTTAGTAATCCAAACCCATGTACAACATCAAATTTAATAGAGGGTTTCTCGCTAACGGTCACTGGCCGGCACATAGCCGACAATCGGGAGCAGCTCACATTGTAGATCAGTGGTTTTATTCTACTGGCTGTTGTGTCCTAGCTGCAAACAAAGGAAATTGAAATCAAGTTTCATTCAAAAGTCTACTACTCTAGTACCTGTGTCCATAGATTCTCACAATAAAATATTGGCTAAGCATTTGTAACATCGTCTGTTCGGAATTCTGAATTTCCGTACCTCACCTACTACTGAGAGTACTCCAAATGGTTGCACCTGCTTGTTTTCTTTGGTTCGAACTTTATAATCACTTTACTTTTGTGGTCTTTATTGATACCTTATAGCACAAGTAAATAGTGATGTTTAGATGCATGCTACTTACAAACTATCACTCGATTTGACTTGAAAACATCTCGTTGTACAACTAATGCGGACCAATCAGGCTATCTACGGGTATCGCTATTATTCGGTGTAGTAACGCTGCGCCTCGCCTGCCCGCCATTTACTCCTCGTCCGCGTGATCGTCGGTAGTCCTGGCAGCTGATTTGAGCTAAAGAACAGGGACATTAATGTAGTAAAATGGGCATTTTGCACAAAATCAGAGCTTTGCCGTCTCAAATTTCTTAGATTTGTATCTGCCTCAATCTGTACTTAGACGTCTATCTCTACATATCTACCTCATTCTTGTCGATTTTCACTGGCGCTGGGCGCTGAGTACTGAATTTCACCCATCTTGCTTGCGTGTAGTCAGCTTTGGTTCGTTTGTGCAGCCGTTCTCCTGGTTCGGAGTAGGGAAGGTATAAGTATATATGCATATCGCACGTGATGGACGCGTCGCGCTTGTCGTTCAATGATTGGACCCCAGTTGAAAGCCCGACATGTCATACAAAAGCAGTTGGTAGCTTGTCAAGAAATTCCATGCTGCACAATTTCCTTATGTTATGAACTTGATGTATGCCACTCATTTCACAACCAATTCAGGCGCCCTTCATTTCATGTATTGACTTACATCAACATCGAAGGAAATTTATAGTTCATGTGTTAGGTTGTAATTTAAAACTATGTCTGGTTTTAGAAATGCCGAAACATGAAAGGAATATATCGATGTTGCCAAACTTCAGTGCCAAGGCGAAGAAGAGTGATCGAAGTAAGAAAAAAAAAATAGCCCTTGCTGCCCCTTGACAGAGGCATGTTACATGGGTGCACGGATGTCTGGATGACTCCAGAGCACACCTCCTTTGACAAGGGGGACGTCCAAATCACCAAACAACCTGACTCTAGCCATATTCTCTTCATCAAGTTCAGAGCCTCCAGAGTTCCGCCCAACAGAGTCATGTCTGACTGGATTGCTGCCCCTTGACAGGGGCATGTCACATGGATGCGCAGATGTCTGGATGACTCCAGAGCACACACACACCTTGTCAGGAGTGCATCCACATGACCCAAACAACCCTCACAGTACCTGACAATGTGGGAGATTGAGAAGTTGGACGAAAGGCTGAACATTGAGTGGCAAATATATACAAAATCCTCAGCGCCAAACAAACCACCACACAACCACACATGAGCGTTTAATGCGTGACTTGACAAAGTTGCACAAATCCATCAAAATAAACTAGTTCACCTTGGTCATAGCCCTCGACAAAATGACTTCAACGCTGCTTCATCTCTACACAACTATCCTCGAATAGACGATCAGCGCCGACCCATTCACACCCCGTGACTAGACGACGTTATCAAATTGCAACTACATGTCACAACCCTCGGAATATATGGTGAGTTTGACTTGCTATTTGCGAGATATGTGTAATGTATTGCAGGTGAAATCCCCGTACCCCAAACGTATCTTCTAGGATTGACCTTGTCAGTTGCTAGTTGATAACATCGTTGCACCAAAAAAAAAATAATCTGTAATGTGTGATCACCCGAAAATTGCTGATATGGTCAGATGTACGGAGGGGACACTAAATACCAGGTCTGAGGGTTTCGTCGCAAATGCTCAAGTCTAGCTATAGATCTGTTTGCCTTGTTTACTTACCTTCTCATTACAGTGCCTCTTCTATCGGTTTCTTGCCGGCCTCTCTCTCTCTTGGACGTGCCTCAAGGTGTCTGTGTGGAATGGGCGGTGGTTGTAGTCTGACGTAAGTGTCCAAGATCATTCCAATAACACAGATGTACGGCATTCCACAGCAATACTGTCAAAGTGCTGCGGAACGGGGCAAGTTTTTTTAATGTGTTGCGACCATCCTGTGAGTATCTCCTGGTCTTGTAACCTTCCAATAGTTTTTCCAAAATTTCTCAATCACATGATCACGGCGCATCGCCTGCTTGACAGTCTAGGCGGTGTATTTACTCCGCTCCGTCAGTGTTATGAAACATCATCCGTACGCAGTAATGCGTCCCTGACCCTCGACAAGTTCAGCCGCCGGGTCATGTCTTTTCACCTTGCACTTCCAAAAGCTAACCTACGGCGTCGCATCCAACCCCACCGGTACCCGAACTAGCACATCTCCTACCAGTTCGACCAAATTTTAATGGCAAAAATACTCAGCGCTCCTCCGCTCAGCCAAACCCCCACGATAATCAAACTACATCAAATCGCTAAAATCCCGCCAGTGACGCATCATCGATCTAGCAAGGGTTAAAGATAGGCGTATAAGATTGGTCGGAGCGGATGCGTCGAGCTACGTTACTCTAGATCCTTGTCAGGCAAAAAATCAAAATCCCTCTGGTTCACTTTCTGTGAGAACGATGATCCTAAAACCAGACCCCGGGGTCCTACGTATCCCTCGCAATTACCTGGCACACGACCAACGCAGCTAGAGTTGCCATCTCGTAAGCTTCTAGACTGGACCCATTATGCTCAAGAGTCGATATTGACAGGGACTTCGATCCCTTCCATCATGTACATGTATGCACACGTCTAAATTTTTACCTGGCATGCGACCGATACAACTAGATTTGCTATCTTGTTGCGCTTCTGGATCGGACGTTGCATTCTCTCACGTTCATGATGACTTTGGCCATTCACTTTACACTTTTTCGTCTGCAACCTTCCAGCTAACACCAGCTGATGTATGGAGTAACGTCACCGCGGAGACTTTGTGCAATTACCTAGCACGCAATCAACGCCACCGATTTGAACTATCTTGTGCACTTCCCGACTAAACACTGGCAGTTGACGACTACGACGACTTTCATCCCATACCCATTCAGGAACTACTTCGAATATCCTCTTAACTCGGCTGCCAGACGAACGAACGAACGGACGGACAACGGACAAACGTCACGTCCTTGTCACCAATGTTCGTCGAAATGTCCATCTGACTTGTCACCGCGTCGGACGTGAAATGGTTTTTTTTAAAAGATAGAATAAAAAAAACGTCTCGGACTACCGCGGCTCCTCGCTTTTGGCTCCCTGACCCTATTAAGCGAAGGTATCTGATGGATTGTCTGTCTGTATGCTCTAGTGAAGTTTTTAAGTTGAATTCAGACTTTGCTTCTACCCTGGCAGTGCGCAGCAGACTCGGACTCATTTATTTTCGCGTCGTAAGTATGAGGTTACTTCGAGCGTTGCTACTACATCTATTGTAACAAACCCTCAAGTTCAAGTCAGGGATCTCTTCTACTTACCCCAGTAGCGTGCTTCTTCTCGCATCTGATATCAGATTATTTCGAGTGTTGCTATTATATATAATTCATATGAGCGTCTGCAAGTTCTTTTCGCGTCTCATGGTTGATATATCAAGTGCACAAGTCAAGTTCAACGCATGCAGATAATATTAGACAGGGCCCATGGCGAGGTCATCATATGGGCGCTCTTCTTTTCGCGTCACGTCCGTTTTGGTCAGTATCACATGGCTTGTTCGACATGGGTCTAGCTGGGCACCTAAGACTGGCTAGTTGTAGCATAAAATGGTCAAAAAACAGAGCGAGATAAAGGTTGAACTGATGGACTTCACACATGTAGTTTTAGCCTTGGACTAAATCACTTTTCCACAGCCAGCTAGATGTTTGAGCAAGTCAAATTTTTATCATTTGGATAGTTCACAGTTATACTATAGAGTTTGCCGTACATGGCTAATGCGCGAGACACTGGACTTGTCAGAGGTTTAACCTGATGCAACCTGACCACCTTCCCACATCTTTTCATGCAACAAATACTCGTCGGCTATACCCAGTGAATACATTACAAGAACACGGACACAGCATGCGTATGTACTAGATATTTCGGAGTTGTTTGTGGAGAACATACATATCGGATATTCCCGGCGGGGTTCAAAGTCGTCGAGCTTTACGCGTTATGTCATCCCCACATCTCTTTCTGATCAATCAAACTTACAAGAACAGCTTTGCCCCACTCGTTCTAACATTTGCCGAATGGCTCGCACAAAGCAAACATCCCGCCGCAGGCCACAACATCTTGGCAAGGTACTCCAACCTCACTTCCAACCTCACTTTCAACCTGTTCGCGCACAGCATCGTGCGATGGTGGCAGCAAAACCTGGGGCAGAATCTGGGGCAAAACCTGGGGCAGAATCTGGGGCAGAATCTGGGGCAAAATCTGGGGCAGAATCTGGGGCAAAATCTGGGGCAGAATCTGGTGCAAAATCTGGGGCAAGACATGTCGCCATCAGTAGGGCACTTCCTCAACCCATCCGTGCTTTCCGCATTCCTGTCTCTAAGGCTGAGCTGCCTATGGCCCAATGGGACGCACGCGCGCCGCACAGGATCCACTATGGCGTTCCGGAACTGATTAACTATGGTGCAAGGGATTCCAGTCAGCTTGCGTGTTTGCGGGTTCCTGCTGTAAAGGACGGGAAGCTTATCGGCTATGTGCCACTCCCGAGCAGATATTTGTCATCATGGCTTTATCTTTGTTACTGTGTAGAGCACTGGCTCGCCATATGGAAATGTTGGGATGGTGAGTCGAAGAAGAAGCAGAGGAAGACGAAGAAGACAAATATAAAAATACAACGAAAAAGGACAGATCTGATTAACACCTCTCGCAAGAATGCTGGTGCACGTTTCCTTCAAGCTATGGTTGCCAGGAGAATGGTGTTGGAGGAGTGTATTGCAAACGGCGTGAATGATGACCGGATTGAATCACTCGACGAGTTCCTCATTCGCAACTATCGAGATTGGCTATTCCTTGAGTTCGATGAGTTGCCTGACGACGCCCACAAATATTTAGAAGCGGATCCGTTGTATGCGAGGAACAAGAAGCTGTTCGGTAGGCGTTCCCGATGCGCACGTGTGCATACGCACTAACTTGTGATAATCTCAGAAACGGGCTGGGACGTAAAGGAGGATAACATCTCATTGAGCATTAGTCAGGCGGGCGACGCATGGATGCTAGGGGGGCTTGACCTGACAGAGATGTTCAAGAAAGAGATGAATTTAGCCCTCAAGGAGCTTACCAAGGGAGGGGAGATGGTCGACATCACACATGATCAAAACGCGGAATTGCCAGACAAGTGGCATGAGTCCCATGAGCCTCCAATCCGATTTATGAGCGAACGAAAGGAGGAGTTTATACGCAATGGTCTGCAGTAGATTAATTCTGGTTTCTGCCTGAACTAACCTGTCTTGTGTTGTCTTGCAGGATTCACGCTCGATGAACCCTTGGTCTTTTTGTACTATTGCTTACAGGACGATGAGGAGATCGAACGTGAAAGCTTCCTCAGAGAAATTATGGACATGCTGCCCAACGATGAGACGCGACAACAGTGGTCGTTGCGCGTCGACAAGCTGTTTGATGGCGAGATGAAATGGGACGACTTCAGTAATCTAGTGGGCGATGAGTTAGATTTGGAGCTCGCTCAGCGGGTGAACAGCATGGGTCCAGGTACGTGCATTCATGACGTGGGACTACATACCATACCTTGATTCAGATGGTTTAGAGTCTGATAACCCGTTTCTAAAAATGGATGCAAGAATTGCGGTGCGAGCTTACCTGCGCAACTTGCAAAACAACCCCAATAACGCTGCCGACATATTTCGTAAAAGTATCAGTCGATTTTCTGATCCAGATGCGAAGGATAGCAAGCTGTGGGGTTGGGTTATGAAGAAGGTCAAAGCCAACACGGTGATCACAACGCTGCAGTCAGCGCATAGTCATCGTTTGAAATGGTTGAATAGTCGCAAAGGTAAGGTTCTTGCTTGCTCCATGTACCCACCTCACATTTGATTCATTGAAGGTAAAAGGAGTGTCACGCTGCCGAACGCCACCGGCAAGACAAATCATGTACAACAACACTCCAGCGCTTCTGTGTCTGATACTCGACCGACGCCTCCTGCTGACGTTATGTCATCCGACATGAATGTAGATCAGGCAGAGGAAACATCAAGGGGACATAGTTTTGATACAGAGAACAACATTGTTCTGGACAGGGGACAACATTCTGGAGTCCAGAGTCAGGGGGATCCGCTCACTACATCAACCACCCCTCCTAACCATACTCCTGATGCCATGGTTGAATATCAGGATGATTCACCTTCCACTCCAGCACAAGAAGATGACCAGTTGACTGGAGACGATGACATCGCCCCAGAATCGCTCTTCTCCTTAGTGGCTATGCAGCAAGCCATTAATGCCTTCAGTTGCGACGGCATTTCTTTCAATGAGTTGCGTAACATATTGTTAACCGATACTCCACTCATCCATGTAAACACGATACACGAAGCCCTGCAAACACTCAGTCCTGAGCGTGCGGACAAGAAGACGCTTCAGACGTTGCTCAAGACCTTGTTAGGAGAAGAGGCTTTGGCAAAAGGAGCTGTCGACAGAGCCTCCATGAACTGATTATCACATGCCTATGATTTACCCATTGTTGCGTGTTTGTAGCATCATACGAGCATCATCGTCTCTGATTCAATGAACCCCAGTTTTTTTTGTAGTGACTAAAAAAACAGACCTAATGTTCATTCCTCACATTGTACATGTATATGATCATTCTTTGGAGCGCTACTTTTGATGGATACAAGCAATGCAGTGCTCTCACACGCACAGACTGCACAGACTATTGGGCTTACTAGTTGCTATGTTTAGCTAGAAGTTGTAAAGTGAATCACAAATAACCGGGAGCCGTTATTTGTGAGGTATGCTCGACGTGAGATATGAGTATGTCTGTGGTCACTCCATCGAGTGGTGAAGACTGAAGACTAGATACGAGGTTCACCAGTTAGGGGAGGGGCTTCGGTTGGTGTTCGGCTTTGGCCGAGAGCCAAGAAGAAGAGAGTCTGATGTCTCCGAAAGACGAGAAAAGATCGAAACGATAAGAAACTTTGATGTTATGATCAGTGCCGCGAGTCACGTGACACGTCAATGCTCGATGCAACTGATGCGAAGGCAAAGCGAGAGCAATGAATTGTTTCGATCAGAGAAAGCTGAAAAGGAGACAGCCAGACGTCAAATAAGCACAAAACCGAAGTCCTCGAGTGTGAGGTATTTGAGAGGGTTTTCAGAGCACGACACTACCCATAACGAGCACGGCTCACAAACAGTCGTGCCTGGAAAACACGACTCCCCAACTAGCAGACTTGCGAGTGAATGACGGGAAGAGCGAATTTGGAAGCGGTAGGACCAGCGTTGATGGTAGGAATTCCGGGTTCACGCTTGCTGAATGGCACAGTTGATTGACGAGTGAAAGGCCATTGGGTAGAAGGTATGGAATTTGGTGAATCCTTGTGATGTCGCGAGCATCCCCGACGTTCTAGAATGAATTGGGTATGAGCACAAAGTCAAATGGAATCATCACCGAGCGCGGGTGAGCACATTCTGAGGTTTTATATTTTGGGCAAGGATGGTAGTAGTGCGAAAGGCCCTTGGCCAAACGCGGCCAATGCTACTCAATGTGATCAGTATATTACGAGCAAAAACCATCTCCTGACTATTGAATGTCCGAACGAGGTCACAGTGTCCTGCGATTGACAAGGCCGGTAGTGCAGAGATATTAAATCTAAAATAAACTCTAATGACATAGAGATGTTAAGGTTGACGCAAGAGTTGAATGAACAAATCGAATCACTGCACTGTACCGCTCTAACTCGTGTCGAGTTAGTATTGTGAAGGTACACAGTTAATTCAAGGGTTGACGGCACTCGGGGATACGAACGTTGTATCCGGACTCATGCACAACCATCTACAGTCCTACCTTGGAGTTCCCGGAAATGAAGTACTACACACGAGTACTGTACGCTTGGCGGAGTGCTCGGTCCAGCTCAACCAACTAGAACATGTCACCGACCCCGACATGTGGCAGACAAAGCTGGAATGTAGAATAGACCTCAGGGTGGGCACTGGAGTAAATTGAAACTCAGCCATCTGTAAACGGAAACTTGAAATTTGTTTACAAGCAACTTCGACATCAACAACAAACCTGAAAACAACATCGAAGGTGTTCTTGAAAACAACTTTGATCGAACATATATCTTGTGAAGGTTTTCTGATGAGGGCTAGTGGGGTCAGTCTTGTTTCTGGTTGCTATCACTTTCATACTTATGCATGGACCTTGCAGTATGACGACGTTATCGGCAAGATCCATTTGCAGATACTCATCGACATGGGTCGCAATCAGCTGGCTGTCATATGTGGCTACAAGGACTGGAAAGAGTGGAGAGAGTCGAAGGAGGTATCAACTTCAGGAGATAAGAGAGACATGCACGCTGCGATGATAGCTGAAGCAAAGGCGATTCTTCAAAAGCAGGATTCCAACGTCTCAGAATCTTGGAAGGTTGTTGGACAGCAGCACCTGGCTCTCAGATATATCATTAATGGCCGCCGCATGAGGGCCCGTGAAGAGGTTGTAGAGTACACTGCAACAAGGGAGGCTATCCGGATAGCTGTTTCGGACATGGCCTATTCAGAAATCACCAGAAACATGGGGGTCATATTTGACGCAGTTTTTGACGAATACGACGAATAGCCACGAAAAGCCTTTAAATAACAACTTCTAGATAGCTGAATTGTAATACGACCGGTCCTGCATATTTAAGACAGTCATCTGCGATCTCGGGCAAATCATCTAGCATGTGGACTCTTCAGCTCATAATCAAAGTCGTCAGCAAAGGATCCTGATGGTTTACCTCAACAGATATCACACATCTACATCTCACTGTCTGTCAGGTATACCTAAGAGTCCTTGACTCCACTCGCCCTTAGTTCAAATACGTTGGCAGTCACATGTAGCATCTCTCCAGTCACATCTCGGATCACCATATTTCTATGATCACCTGTGGTGCCTGCTACTTTTTGCTCTTCTTGGAACACAACCAACATCATCATATGCCAATCGTCGACATGCAAAATGTTATCAGGATCTTGGATAGGAGGTCATCTCATTTTTACTTCATAACAATCCAACTAATTATACATAGTCATGCTGTAGAATCGAAGATCATTTCACTTGCTCTCGCAGCTTAATTGCACTTGCTTCAACAACAACAACAACAACAACAACAACAACAACAACAACAACAACAACAACAACAACAACAACAACAACAACATCACAGCCATATCAAGGCAAATTCGAGACTCTACGAGGCACAGTACACATTCCCTTGAAATCCATTTCAGACTGAGCATCCACTTTTAGTTCTGATATCGTACTTAGCTCGTAATTTTGAGGCGACATCGTTCTTCGTAGAACACAACGAAATAGCATAAAGAAGAGCATAATCTACGTACCAGTAGTTAGAAAACTTGCAATTGGGGTGTGCTTGATCAAATTCAAAACGGAGCAAGGTCATAAGTTCGCACAGCGAACCCCTAGTTCATTCACTTGAATACCTATTAACAAGCAATAGCTATGTTCGATATCCCGGTACTGATGATAGTGACTGCTATGGGATGAAATACAAACCATCCTGGGACACAGATCCTGCTCGCGACAAGATTACAAGTAGTCTTGATTTGGTCCACTCTGGTCGACTCCCGACATTTAGTTGATCTGCAGTGAGTCCAGCTGTTGCGAATGCTTGGTTTGGAAATCTGCATCTGTGCTCATCGACACCAACCAAGCGACATGGCAAATCGCTTTAGAAAAAAAATTGAACGCTGAAGGGCCGCCAAAATAACACACCCAATTTCAGTGACTGTCAGTCAGGAGGGCCGTCGCAGGCGAGTGTTCCAGGTCTCAATTTCCAATATGGTTCGTGCATTGGGGTGAGCTTGAACACATTCTCTGCCGTGTCGTAGATATTCAGTTGCTTGAGCTTGTTTTGTCGTGGCTGAAAGTATGTCCCGCGGTAGTCAGTGAGTATCCTCGGATCGTATAGTGCTCCTGATCTGACTTTTCAAGGGTGTGTGCGTTTTACGAGAATAGTAGATACCCACTCGAGCTTGTTATAGAACTGATGAATGCCGCCGCAATTTCTTGTCCTAACATGTTGAGGTATAGCCTGTCGCAAATTTTCCATGGAAGAGTTAGAGGCTACCTGAAGACCGGGAGCAACTGCCGTTCACTCAGAGCGGATCTCCATGAACTTCCGTAGCCACCCAAAAATTGTCCAAAGCATGTTCATTTTGCTGATGTACAGACAAACATGACGAAGAAGTACCTGGTTGGGTAGCTAAAATTTTATTACAGTCTGTAATAACAGACGACGGAGAGGATTAATATTCTAGAAACAAACATTCAGACATATGAAAACGATTCAAAGAAATACACATACAACCGGGCTGAAATTTTAACTATGGCCATCAGAAAATCGAGCAACGTCCGTTTCTGAAGGCCTTTGGAATCGAGAACCATCAAACTTCGCGCTCACAAACGCTAGCCAATCACGGCCGAGCTCGACGTCACATCCGCTCAGAGAGACAGGTGGAAAGGTCTGCCGTGAATTGTACCGACCACCAATGGTAGGAACGCGAACCAGCCCAATAGTGGACTCTACAGCTGTCCCATAATGAGACGAAACAGCCGGAACTTCAGAACCGTGCGACCCAGACACCACAAACAGGCATGAAAAATATGTTTAGGGCCGGAGTTATGGTTTGTTTGGCGCGGAGGATTTGTATATATTTGCCACTCAATGTTCAATTTTTCTTCAAACTTCTCAATCTCCCACACCGTCAGGTACTAGGAGAGTTTGGTTGTTCGGTGAGGACATTCCCCTGACAAGGGAGGTGTACTCTGGAGTCATCCAGACATCCACATGACTGGGCAGGAACGACTTTGGTTGGTGGAACTGTGGAGACTCTGAGATCAATGAGTGCGAGAGAATCTGGCCAGAGTCGTCGATACTGTATCTGACTGTTTTATCTGTTGCGATGAATTTCTGACGGTCCATCATTTCGTGATTTTTGCCTATAGCAATGGTGGAGATCGTGTTTTCAGCGTGACCATCAGTGAATGCACGAGTCCTTGAAATTGTAGCCATCGCAATAGGATTACATAATTCTACTCCTACCGAACATGACTGCATACCACGAGAAATCTGACTTGATTATCATATTCAGCCATGGATGGTCACCAACATAGACTCGCTAGATGAGGCCGTGAAAAAGTCATAACAAGCTGCCTTCGGAGCCAGCAATGGACATAAGTGTAATGGCGTCCGTGTTATTGAACATTTTCACCTGCAAGCATTCATGCTTCATATCAAAAGATTGTTTCAGACTCTCCGTAGGACGATGGCTTTAGCCCTTGACTCCACATGGAGATTGACCTGACGGTTGGTAACAAAAGCATCAGCTCACTAGCGTTAATGTCACTGATTGTTCTCAGTCCCTATCAAATATTGGCTCGACTTGAACGTTATCCAAGATTTTTCGCAATATGACGGCTTCATATACTTCCGAGTCCACTCGTTCACGATTCAGTATTCGGTCGCTTAACTCTTGCCACAGACTTGCCAACATTTGGGCGTGACGTGGATGCATTGTAGGGAATGGTACATACAACTTACGGATATACTAGGTAGTACTTACCATTATCAATCAGAGTCGCGTCAGCATCGCAACACGATCAAGATACTTACCTGACAAGATGGGACCGCAGGACAACCATCAGTGAACCCATGAGTTCGACATATTGTACCCTTGATGACTATAGAAGAGTGTAATTTTTTTCTACCAAAAACAGTCATTTGTACCCCAACAAATTTGATGCGTTGATACGCACACATGCATGTCTACAAATTTTGAGTACTATCAGTCAGTCAGGTATTCATGGCAAGGGCACAACATAGCAACATCATGGCTAGCGAGTGATTGTAAAGGAGGACTCAGATGTTGCGCTGAGAGGTGAGTCAGGCAGGAAGTGATGGAATGAGGGCGTTTCACCCACAGAGGACACTGACTGCACCTTGTCTTCTTCGTCTGTGGTGTTCAGAGTAGCAATTACAGGGAGGGTCGTATAGGCTTGGTAGGTCCCGAGCTCGCCTGGCTGATATAAGATACCTGCGAGGACATTCCTTGACTGGCTGGCAGCCAAGACGACACTGGGAGACTGTGGCTGTTGTTCACGAGCATCCAGAATGCTCCGTTCATGCGTGACAGCGTCAAGAAGGAAATCCTCGATGTCCTGCGAAGTAGCACTGACACTAGAGTGGCTAATGTGGGCCACACGTGCAATGGATTTCTGTAAGACTGAAGTCGGGGATTATGCAAAACCACGGTGAAGGCGTACCTTCAGAATTTTCTCAGTAGACGACGATGCCACAGCCATGGACGGAACAAAGGTAAGCGATAAGGAGAACCAAATCAGGAGGCGAAGAGGAATATAGTGCTGTCTGCAGGCTGCTGAACTTCCGATGCCACTCTGCAACACGTTGGTCGACCATCTCCTGGTAGGACTAAACAGACCGGCCTGGGCTGCTCGCATTTGTTCCGAAGGCGGAGCAGAGCAAATTCAGCAAAGATAGACTTGCCGCTTCCAGTAGGCGCGCCGATAATAACATTCTCATCAGATATGTAGAGAGCCTGAAAACCTGCGTCTGGATCTTGTTGAACGTTTGAATGGTGAATGAGTAGATACTCCTGAATTCCTTGTTGTGTAGGGCAGACGACGGGAGTGGCTGGAGTTCGAGAAGAAAAGTGGGAGGTGGGAACTTTTCCAGGAGAATCAAGTGTTTGAAGGAGATGGGTGGTCTAGTCTCGGCATGTAACCACCGGTTCATACAACATATATGTAGTAGTTCGGGGGGACGGGCTCAAACATCGGAACCGTGATAGTACGTTATGTTCATCCTCTGCGTAGCGCTGACGTAAGACAAATGAGTCGTGAACAAGAACAATCTCACCATCGACGTCTTCAACCATGATGAGGAACGAAGGTTTAAGCTATTCCGTATCCCATCGAAAGTCGGGAACAATAAACAAGTCGATAAGAAGAAGAGAGCGGGTGATAGAAAAGCTGCACTTGCGCTTGCAGCTGCAGCTTGGGGAAGCTGTGCATCACTTGAACTGATGCAAACTTACGAATCGTTTGCCCTCTGCTTTTCGGATGACCTCCTGTGAAACACTCTTGAATTGGCGAAGCGGTGTCATGGAGCCCCACCTGAAAACATAACAATCAGTTGATGATCAACGACCTTATTGAAAAATACCAACATTCATCTTAGATAGGTCAAGATACGCGCTGGCAGTGCCCACCCTCGCTTCAGGCAAATCTCAAACATAGCACGAAGAATACTGTAACATGTGTGAGTTTGAGTAAACTGACTTAAAACAGCACATACCGGCCAGCAGATTGCTGAACCAAGATCATATCGGCCACGAGACCAAAGCCTAATTATCCAATCGGCACAATACGGTAGACGGCTGAATCGTTTAGACTCGTGACCAGTCTAGACTACGTTTGAGATGTTATTTATTTGACGTAGTCAGACTGGTCGATCTGGGAGAGATTTGGCAGGCGAAGCGAGGAGTTTGAAATTTGGCAGATGCCGGTGTGCCGCTTTGGGTAACATTTCTTGTCAACAACGCCAACTCTTTCGTTTGTACCGTGAAAAGTACAGTATCCTCTCAAATACAACAGTACATCGTGCCAGAGCACTGATCGTTGATTAGGACAATCAAAATGATTCCATTCCATGCATTATACCCACCTGTGATGATGTATCAGCAGCCTGAACCTTTGGCTTGGATGATCAATCCTTCCAGCCTCGACGACGAAGGAAAATTTCTCGCTGTCCTCAAAATACTTCTTGGATTGCAGATGACAGTCATGGACCTCATGTTGTATTCAATCTCAGAAAGACCCTCCATGGAAGTTGGAGAGAAGGTTTCTTGCGAGGAAGCAAGGCACTTGTGCAATTTCTGAATCTGTTGGAGATGGACGAGCGAGCAACTTCACATCTAACATATTAAATATATTAAATAAAAAAATTTAATAATAAAAAGCATGAAAATTAATTTAGTTTTATTTAATAAAAAAGAAATTCGAAATATTAAAAACGGTTATCATTTAAATTCTAAGTATTGGCATCAGTTTACGACCCCTTGCTATTGCAATGGTCATTGATGAATTTCGGACGTTGTGATCCTTGAGTAAGAAGATCGAGTTGCGAGAAAGCCTCGAGAACTTGCTGTTGTTGTGTCGTTGAGAGGGCACTCGTAAAGTCCATTTGGGAGATTCTCAATTGTATCTCGAGCAACGAGGGATAAAGGTCGTACAGAACTCATTGTTGAAACTTACCATAGCGTACAATCTGAGCGAGAGCAGACTTGGAGCATAACTTGTGCTATATGATCGGAACTACCGTCGGCACGACCGGCACCTATCAAATTTCAAACTCCTCGCTCCGCCCTGCCACGCCACTCCCAGATCGACCAGCCTGGCTACGCCACTAGTTTATCCGTGGTAGTATATGCCAGGCTGGTCACGAGCCTATGAATCGTTACCAACCGTCAAGTTCGAGTTGGGATATATATATGCTTGCAGGAGGACGTTGATCTTCGCTGCAGGTTTATCGACGCCTTCCTTCACAGGAATAGGCACACGTCCGAAAACGTTCAGCCGCGCGTTGGAGCTTCCAACCATTTCTTGAACAAGAGCCTTCATTGGCGCGATATTTTGACAACTCATTCAGGATAGTAAGCATAACAACTGCAAGGTCAACTCAACACCCCTCACCCTACCAGAGCCGGTAAGCCCACAGAGTAACAGGGGCTCATCTGTCCCGAAGGCAATTGGGTAAAGCTTGCTGTGAAGTAGATTAAGGTCGGGCACGGTGAATGCCTTTCTTGCCCACTCTGGCAGTACAGTGACAGGTACAAGCTTTCTAATTTAATTTAAGTGCTTTGCCTGCCAAATTTCTCCGAAATCGACCAGTTTCGACCAAGTCCCATTCTCACGTGATGCACTTGTCTAATACTGAATCCTACTGCCCGATGTGTGACACTTACTCACTATCGCGTGCATCTATCGATCAAGACTCTTCCATCTACTTTGCTACTAGCACAACGTCATGGAATTTGTCAACGCTGAGATCAACAATAATGACTCACTGGTAAGTCGCTGCATCCTTGAGTTGTACATGTTAATTAGCTATTACTATAATCAGGTGACCGCGTTCCAACCAGATGTCCCAGGCCCGCTGATTGTCAGCGGTTCAGCGGTAGTATGTTATAGGCATATTACATCTATGAAACTAAAAAGTTAAAGGGAGCGTGGAACATCGCAGTCGAAACAGCCCAATACCGAATCCAAAGTCATACTACTGCGCCGCCTGTTCCTTTTCCGATAACTGTCGAGGATAAGTGCTGGGTAACGCTGATGGCGTTGAGGAGGGAAGAAGAGTTGCAGGAGACAATGAGATACCTGGAAAACGAGTGGCGGGAGCTCACGGAAGTGAAGAAACTGTTGGGGATTTGAAATTAGAATCGCAGGAGAGGGGCCGTCAATCTTGTAATAACATACCTTGTACCACGTCACGGATGACCGCAAAGTCGGGTTCGCCACGGGCGTGTACCTCGCTATCGTTGAGGCTATAAACAGCAGACTCCTGGAGCTGGGTTGGTCCTATGTAAATAATGTATCCCAGTCCGGCACGTAATCAAAGCAAATGGGTCACCTCACATAGTTATTAATACAAAGATGCAAAGACCAACGAGCCGTGATAGTATAGGAACAAAAGACGAGAGCCAATAAAGTTACTATCTTGAACATGCCATGTATCAAGTTCGACGCTGATACAGAAAATTTGACCATCCATGCCCGAGATGGCTTCCACAAACACATCGCATTGATCCCTATCGCTACCAGCATCGTAATATACATACTTTGTGCATGGGGTGATTGATGGCTGGTATTTCTTCTCCTTGATCCTCGGCATTCTTGTCACCGGCATTCTCGTATTTAGTCGTGGGCTCTGCGTCCATAGTCCTTCAGAGTACGGCCTCCTCTAAAAATGCACTGCCAGGCAATGACATGCTGATGGACGGAAATCATGTGATCATCCTCCGTGGAAAAGAGAAGCTCTTGCCATCACGCACGGCAAGTTTCACTTGGAGTACCAACCCTGGGTCCGTATGCGAGCTAGGAAGGAGAGGATAATATGAATAATCATGGGGATGGGATCCGTAGACTCCACCATTTGTTTGGGAGAAAAGATGCAGAGAGCGGCCCAGGTCCAGAAACACAGGGTCATGATGACGACGCCGAGGCCAATAACGAATACGGAGCAATAGGGTTCTGCTCGCTCCTCCTAGTCATTCAATTTCTGACACAGCCTGATATCACAGGGTGGATGTCCCAGTTGCTGATGTTGCTGTTACTCGGTCATCATATGGCTTTGATGTCCTGACTGGTGAAGCCATGGCAATGGGTGAACGAACGCCTATTGCTCTCCTAAATCCATCTGCGTCCGCTCGGATGGCTATCGGCGAGGCAACTCACCAACCTGGCTGCAGCTTCCGTCTCCAGCCTTTCTCGTGTCAAGCTCAGTGCAAACTGGATGTGCGCCGCTTCTAAAGAAGGCGAAGGTGCAGGATTGTATGCTGCCGTGGCTGCTGTCGGTATGGAACTATGTCCTGCGCTGGGCGTCGGCATCCCCCGTTGGCAAAGATTCGATGTCAATGTCGATGGAGTGGAAGCAAGGAGAGAAGCAGCGTGAAGTTAGTGCACCGTTGTCTCTCATTGTCACGGCGTTCGCGCCGGTGGACAACATCGAACGAACATGGACGCCTCAGCTGCGTACAGATCTGAACGAAACGACTGTGCTCGTCTTCTTCGATCTTGCTCATGGCAAGACGCGTATGGGTGGATCTGCGCTTGCGCAGGTTTTCAAGGAGATTGGATCAGAGGCACCAGATGTCCAGAATCCTCTTACAGTGCAAACGTTCTTCAATGGGTGCCAGAAGATTAAGGAGAGTCAACCTGACTTGATACTTGCATATCACGATCGTTCAGACGGAGGGCTCTTCACAACTTTGGTGGAGATATGTTTCGCTGGTCGGGTAGGGGCTGTGGTCTCCCTTGACACCCTCCATAGCGCTTCCGACCCTGTGGCGACCTTCTTCAACGAGGAGTTTGGAGCTGTCGTTCAAGTACGCGAGTGCCACCTGAATAAGCTCATGAGCGAGTTTGTCGACGTCGGCTTCCCTTCTACATCCATCCACGTTATTGGGCGCGTCAACATTGAGCCTTCTGATCAACTATTCGCTGTGAATCACGAATCCAAGGTGCTATTTTCGAGCACACGTCAGGAAATTCAATAAGCCTGGGCCGACACTTCGTACCGTATGCAATCTCTACGCGACAACCCTATCGGAGCACGGCAGGAATTCGACCTCATCAAGGATCACACTCACAAGGGTTTATTTTATGATCTCACATTTGAGCACACACTATCCCCCTCACGAAGCCTCTCAATGTTGCCATCTTGCGTGAGCAAGGTGTCAACGGACATGTGGAAATGGCTTGGGCGTTTACAGCGGCAGGTTTTAATGCCATGGATGTTCACATGTCTGACATTCTCTCTGGAGCACTGTCACTTTCGCGCTTCTGCGGTCTAGCAGCTTGTGGTGGCTTTTCCTATGGAGATGTGCTTGGCGCTGGGAAAGGCTGGGCTCACTCAGTGCTTTTGAACGACATAGCGAGGAAGGAGTTTACCCACTTCTTCGCAGATAAAATATGTTTACTCTCGGCGTTTGCAATGGTTGCCAATGGCACAGTCATTTGAGAGAGATCATTCCTGGCGCAGATCATTGGCCCGATTTCAAGCCGAACGCCTCTGGAGATTGGTCGATCTGGGAGAGATTTGGCAGGCGAAGTGAGGAGTGACTGTATAAGCACAGCGAACGTTTGCCGGGAACAGTTTTGTCTTTAGATGATGGTCGAGACAGCACAAGAGTGACGTGACGTCTGACTCACATTGTGACCAAATGTGACAGCTGCGTGAGTGACGATGTGCTGTGTTGAAGTGTTCAAACGTTCACACTGAGAGTGCACCAACATTAACGTCGACGACATGACAACCAGTGTGTCGCCATTTGCTCGTAGCAGCACATTCGATGAGCCCCGCCTCGGCGGGCGCGAGCAGACCGTAAGCCCACCTTACTTCTATCATCTCATATCTGCTGCATAAACACAAGCAAGCGCTTCCCAGATTGAAGAAATGTATAGCGTCCCTGAGAGCTTCTTAGAAATTGAAGTTCGCAATCCTCAAACACACGGTGAGTAATACAAAACTTGTTCGATGGGATTTTACCTTACTGTTGAATGATAGGTTTTGGTAGAAAGAAAGATGTATACCGACTACGAGATCGTGTGCAACGCGATATATACTACTACCGCTGCTCTGATCCCCGAGTGCTTATCCTTGTGTACTGTAGAAAAACATTCCTGCATTTAAGCTGTGCCAATTCAACGTTCACTTACCGCAGATCCATGGAGAAACCCGTTTCAATATCCGTGAGACTAAGAATCTCGACCGAATGCACGCCAGGAGTCATTGCAAGGAAGTCCATCCATCCTGACTGGCAGGTAGATCGACGCAGCGGCCTGTAATTTCAGGAAACATCATCAAACAATAGCACAAGATCACTCAGAATTGTTCCATACCCAACTCGCACGCGGTTTTGCAACGGGAGTATTCCAGGGGGCATCATCACACTCTGTAACTCCTCGATAGTCGTCTTGCCGCCCCGCGCAGCTTTCTCCTGCTCGATCTTCCGTCTACGTCTACGATCTGGATCTGGGCAGCTGATTTCGAACCTTCTGGTCCACGAGCTCTGGTTGAACACGGAGATGTCAAGCGTGAACTGATCGCACGGGTATAATTTCCTAGATGCAGCGGAACTCGAAGGAGGTGGGAGCAAGCCGATGGAAACGATGATAGGCTCTCCACCAGTAACTGGGGTATCTCGAGTGGGATCGATTATACCACCGACGATAGTTGGTCCAGGAGTTTGGGGCGAAGCTCCCGTCATTCCGAGACCACGCTCCCTGCGGATTTCGACACTTGGCCCAGGCGCCCCTTGATGATTAATCAGTGGCGTTTGGAAGTGAGAAGTTGCTGGAGCAGTAGCTGCAGGGAATGCAGGGTACGCAGGTGTTGGCGGCGTCACGAATGTTTGAGAATCTGATGGACCATGTGGGCCGCCGTTGGGTACAGTAACGCCTAATAGGTGCGTGGTCGGAGGTAGAATGCCGTATGTAGTGGGCGGAGACTTTGAGAAACTTTGTACAGTAATAGAGGGAGGTGTGTATTGTTTGTTAGAAAGGATGGGTGAGGCGGAAGACTGGTCGCGATATGGTATCGGGCGAAAGTTAGCATTCGGGTTGATCGCCCGTATAGCTGTTATATTGTTTGGAAGGGTATGTTGTTTGTTCCCAGTAACAGATTGCACTTTCGGGATCGCAGATGCCAGAGCCGCTTGCCCTGGGAAGGGAGACGCAGGCTCTGGTAATACACTACGAGCACTACAGTCAAGAGGATTCTTCTTGTGGCTTCGAAGAAAGATCCAGGATACAGTTCCACCGAGAGGAAAATGTATGTGTTGGGTAGGTCAAGGTAGGACCATCACTGTCCTCGGAGTCATGCTCACCCTGTCTTCGACAAATAAGGTTTGCCATAGATATTGATTGCTCCTGCCCGCTGCAGATCTGAGTTTGCAGGGACGACAACAGACCGCCGGCCGACCAGCGAGAAATCTGAGTCCGCAGAAGGCTTGAGGAATGAAACAGCGTATAACAGATTGTACTGTTCCATAGACCCAATCAGAAGTGGGAAAGTGTGCGTCTCCACTTCAGCCTCAAAAGCCCTTCTCCCCAACCAATCAGTTTGGCGGATGCACCCTCGCCACCGATTTTCACATCTACCCTTTCCAATGAGAAACCAACACCTGAGCCTGATTCTCCAGAATTCTCGACTTCAACACAGAGAACAACGGTACGTTCGTTGTTCCCTGCCTCTCGTTCCTGCGCATCGCTATCATCGTCATTTAAGCCAGTCCTTGAATTCATTTCCGGAAAGAGGATGTGGGGAACAAAAACGGTTCGCATCCTCACCCGAAAGCCAGAGACTGTCTGGAGAATTTTGCGAAATGATTTCCGTAAAGTGGCATTAGGTGGACGCTTAGGGCTTGACATAAGTGGTTGGGAAGATGACGGTTGCACAGGTAGAAGGAGAGAATAGCTCTCGACGCATAACATTTCCCAAGCGAGTGGATGGAAGCCAAAGTGGTTCCGAGCCAGGCGTAACATTGAATCCTAGAACAAGCGTAAGTGAACCCGCAACATTGGTATGGCACGAAAGACTACCAGCTGAAAGACCTTCTAGTAGATTGACTTCCTCAAGTCCGGTCTCATCATCCTCCCCGACATTATTTGTCTCCTGGTTTTGCTGCTTCGCGAATGAGCTTATGCCAGAAGCAGAAAGCTTAGCAAGAATGCCGCTTTCCGACAGAAATATGACAAATGGATGGTTTGCTTGTGACAGTGAAACCGCCTTTTCTCGTAATGTAGTTGACACGGTCAAGGACAGAAGAGGATCCAAGAACGAGAGGCGAAGAAACGCTAGAAGAGTGTTTAGGAGAAGTGGCAGACACATTGCTCGCGCGCACTCACACACGGTCAAGGAGAGTTCATATACAGCCAACCAAGCTTTCTTTGCCTCTGAATACAAAAGAGAAAGCTTCTCTTTGGACAAACCCGCGGGCCTGTGACCCCATATACTAGCAACAAGAAGAGTTCCTTCGGATTGTGCGTACTTGCGGTCCTTCTCCGTAGAAGACGTTGTAGGATTTGGTGTATGTGGAGGGAACAAGGAAGGATGAAGAGATGTAGGTCGAGGTTTAGCTACAGATGAAGTGCGTGTGGAGCAAGGACTCGGGCAGTCTGGGGGGTTTCAGGGAGAGTTGTAGGTGTTTGCGAGATATAAGTGGCTTCAAGCGATACCTGCACATGGGCAAGAAAATCGAGAAGGAATGTAGGTGGATCCTTGGGATCAACGTCCGCAGATGGACAGGGTATCTGCACAATCAAGAAAAGGTGTAGTTGGTCATCTGAATCGACCATTTGGTGAGCATCTGGACTAGCATGTTCGATGAAATGTTGTACCTTACCGAAGAACGCTTGTCTTCTTTCAATACCAGACGATTTGAGCGCAACTAACCAGTCATCGGCAGCTCCTGGCTCGGGAAGATTTATGGAGGTATCTGGAGCTATCACCTCCAGTGTACATGACCCGAAGAGATCCTCGAAGCTGGGCACAGACATGACAACGTCACATCCAACGGTCTAGGTGGACCTTTTCTGATATGAGCGATCAATATTTGATCCAGATTAAAAGTGAAACCATACCAGAATGCTTTATGAAAACCGGCGAAGCGATTAGTACAAAAGGATGAGGGCTTTGTTTGTGTTTGTAAATATAATTGACTCTAAGTGGTTCCTCTGGTAGGGCAACATCATGATGTGCATGTAACAATACATAGACGATTCGATAGTCAAACGGTCATGCAGTTCCCTGCCCCCGACCTGTTCTCTTCTCGTCGTCTACTTTTAGTCACAGACCAACTTCCAGCTCCAGCTGATTTTTTACTGCATCGGTTCCTTCACTTGCACCTGAAGCAAAGCAAAACCGCAAAATGTATTGTTCTCGCTGTATCCGAAAGCCTCGAGCGCTGGAAATCAGTAGCTTCAAAGGCCGTACGTGCAGTCTTCACCATCTCATCGATCTAACAGTAACTTACTTCCTCACAGAACGTCAATGTAGCCCATAGCGAATTTTTTCAATTCATAGATGTATTCGACCAGCATCCACCATCACAAAATCGAGGAGTGGGGCATTTGAATGTTATCTCTCTAAAGTACATCTACGATCTACCATCAGTCAAGTTATCGGACTCGAGAACCTATGGCCAAATCAATCCCACTCGTAATTCTGGATGACATCACATCGCTCGAATGGCTCGGGATTTCGCTGCTTGACCTGTTGCGGTTTACTCGTGCTCTAAGAACCCTCTGTGTCAAGGTAGGACAATATCAACTTCAAGCCATTACAGCTTTTACAACGCAAACATAGATGGATGCAGCATTGGTTGTCAGACATCACATTGTCACTCCACCAGAGCCAGATGCACTCTTGCAGCACTTGCTTCAACTATGCACCTATCACATCGAGGTCAGGCCTTTAGCCAGCGGGCGAAGCGGTGCAGTGAGCGGAGAGGTGCGTTCTGTTGCATTGCTCTTGATGTATCAGAAGCTATAAAATTATCAAGATATCTGTGCATTTAGGGCCTAGCATGAAAGATACAAATGAACATGTTGTATCTCGTACGTCAGCGCTGCAATATCGTTTGACGGAGTCAAGACTTTGCTGCGTTCTTCGACAAGGGCACAAGTACAGGAGTTCTGTAAACGCTGTGGAGAGAGCACGATTATATGCGCGATTCATGAGATCGCAAAAGCTTGTCGAAGCTGTGGGGACAAAGAGACTGTATGCACCTTTGAGTATATGAACGCCAATACGTCTGAGTAGTTCGAGGCCAAGACTCGCTCTATGTAGATTTAAGCATAGTATGGCGTACGTTACTTACATATACCCTTTAAATAACCCCGCAGACCGTCTTGCGAAAATATGACTGTCTTCATCGCCCCTGCATACATGTTCCACACCACATTTCGGAACTTCAGGTAAGCATCAATGATCGCCTCCTTTATATGTGTGACCAGCACAGACACCGTCCGATCATCCTCGAGGTATAGCCGCAGTTTCGTCACGAATGACCGCAAATCCCGTTCGTCTGTGATAGCACGCTTTGCCCATTCTTGCTCCGAAAGGAGTGGAGCCTGTGGCCCTGATGAGAAGGCTATGCGGGCGTCGTTGAATGCTTGTACACGGTCCACCCACTCTCGTAGAGGATCACAGGGCAATCTCGCACAGAACGAGATAACTTCCTGACAGGCACGTTTCAGATCTTGATCTATGTCCTATATCAAGAGTCAATGTCAGCAAGGATAAAGAATCTGTGAAAGAAATACATCGTTTACATGTCGAGAGTCCGAAAAGGTATCATGTCCTCGAGACATTCGCAATGAAGCAAAAAGAGCATCTGGTAGTAATGCAGTCGTGCGATTCAGAACTGATGCCAAGGTATCTGGAATCGAGAAAGTTAACAGGATGATCCAGTGTCGGGAACAAACACCCACCCGTCACACCGCCTATATCCGACCGCGGCTCTGTATCTTTCGGAGTATAATCCAAATTATTTGCAACCTCCTTCAAAATCAGATGGCGAACGAGAAATAATTGGCCATCTAGCACGCCGGTAGAACTTCTCTGTTCAACCAAATTGGATGATGTGACTAGCGATTGACGGCAAAAGCTCACGGCCTCGTGCGCAACGTCTTCAAAAATAACGGGCTACGTGAACTCAGCATTCAGTCAAGACGCACAAGAGAAACTACCTAGACGAAGTCATGCAGTTGGGATAATACCCATACCGTCTTTTGCAAGGTCGGAAACCACGTTTCTTCTGGTCTAATGAGGGTAGCTGGAAAAGTTGGCTGACACTATCCTTCTCCTTGATTTCGTATTGAGAAACAGGCTTCCGCGCGGCTGACGGTGCCCATTCACACAGTGCTTAGAGCAGACAGAATCATACACGTACTAACGAGTTTATCAGGATACGCCAGGTCTTCTGGTTTCGGTGTGTAATATCAAATGTCGGCCCGGATAACCGACTGTGCTTTGAAGAACAACCGGGTCTGTGCATCCTGAAGGACCATCTGCAGAAGGTGACTGATATGAAGTTGCCCCAGACCTTTGGACTTTGGCTGGTCAAAATCAACAATTAGGTTGCCGTCATCGGGTGGCTCCTCTGGGAGCTCTGCCACATCAAGAACCATCAGAGCTTGGAGTACCGTGCACACTTCGCAGAGAGTTGTGAGGCGAGTTTCATGCAATATCCGGGGACGTAAGTCATCGTAAAGGTAGTCGCATAAGTTCTCAAGATAAGTGCTTGATGTCGTGGATGAGTGTAAGCAGAGACAACAAAAATGGTACTCACCAGAGCTGGTCCACACCAGAATTGAAAAACTCTCGGTAGAGATTGAATTCGTCTGTGCAGAGGTGTTTCAGATAACTGCAACCGGCATTTGTCTATTTTTGAATGAGTAAGTCGCTGAGCAAAACCACGAGCAACTCACTAATTCGACTAGTTCAGTGTGTGCTGGATCGAGCCCTCGTATTTCTTCCATCAAGCGTCCCACCAGTGGACCTTTACGTGCTGCAAAATAGGCAGAATGGCATTCTGAAAGAAGTGCTGACAAGTCCTCTGGATGAGCTTCGGCACGACGCTCTCACTCGCGGAGCAAAGGAGAAAGCTGAGAAGTGACACTGCGGAACCTAGTGTAAAGCAGATGCATCTGTGCTGTCGATGATACATCCTGAAAGTTGTGGTGTCAAGAGACTGAGTGTAAGTAATGGATAAGGTTACCTTCTCTGATAGTCTTCTGGAAACGTCCGCAGTCAATGCCCTTAACGAACCAACAAAAAACATCCTGATGAGTGTCACGGCTCTCGTCATACACTGGTGAAATCGGAGTAAGACACAAAGGGTAGTATAGACTCAGCATAAGATTTGCAAAGGAGTGATGTGACATTCATGGAAATCAGGGGAACAATAGAGTGCTCTACTACCCTAGCCTGACCTCCCCTTGGCAGGAGATAGAACCCCATGGTGTAAGGGGGTTGTATGTCCTGCCCAGACCTGTCAGCCTGGAATGCCTCTCCTTGAGAAGAAAGGAAGGTGTTGAGTACAGATAGGTCTAGATGACTCCGGAACATGCCTCCCTTGACAGAGAGGTGCGTACAATTGCCTGGAAAGATAAAATATAACTCCATGATGTAAGAATGCTGTATTTCCCGCCTAGACCTGTCGGCCTACATGCCTCTCCTTGACAGGAAAGGAGGATGCTGGGTGCAGATCATCGAGTCTGGATGGCTCCAGAACATACCTCTTTTGACAAAGAGGTGTGCACAATACTTCGCCACTGGATACATGATACGATATGGTGAAGGTGGAACGTTGAGTGAGCGATTAAGTAAACCGCGGGCTCATCCTTACATAAGCAAGAAAACTCAAAACACTGCAGCTGCCATTTGAGGTTTCGAGAGCATCGTATCTTAGGTTGTCGAAAAATGTTTAATCCAATACTGAAAGAGTGGTTCTTTTCTAGCCTAGAATACATCTAGATAATTAGTTTAATATGATCGCCTTTGGAATGACGCTGCCCTGCTGGCGAGTAATGTTGAAGAAAGAAAAATAGATACGTGATTTATGAATCAACGCATCGACCGACGATATCAACATACTCGCGTCTCATATGTATCGATGAACACGAGGAGTATGCGGTTCACGTGCATAGAGAGATTGGAGCTACTTTACTGGAGAGTGTATGGTTGACGATGAAGCTTGATGGGCGTCGATGAGCACAGATGCAGATTAAACCAAGCATTCGCAACAGCTGGACTCACTGCAGATCAACTAAATGTCGGGAGTCGACCAGAGTGGACCAAATCAAGACTACTTGTAATCTTGTCGCGAGCAGGATCTGTGTCCCAGGATGGTTTGTATTTCATCCCATAGCAGTCACTATCATCAGTACCGGGATATCGAACATAGCTATTGCTTGTTAATAGGTATTCAAGTGAATGAACTAGGGGTTCGCTGTGCGAACTTATGACCTTGCTCCGTTTTGAATTTGATCAAGCACACCCCAATTGCAAGTTTTCTAACTACTGGTACGTAGATTATGCTCTTCTTTATGCTATTTCGTTGTGTTCTACGAAGAACGATGTCGCCTCAAAATTACGAGCTAAGTACGATATCAGAACTAAAAGTGGATGCTCAGTCTGAAATGGATTTCAAGGGAATGTGTACTGTGCCTCGTAGAGTCTCGAATTTGCCTTGATATGGCTGTGATGTTGTTGTTGTTGTTGTTGTTGTTGTTGTTGTTGTTGTTGTTGTTGTTGTTGTTGTTGTTGTTGTTGTTGTTGTTGTTGTTGTTGTTGTTGTTGTTGTTGAAGCAAGTGCAATTAAGCTGCGAGAGCAAGTGAAATGATCTTCGATTCTACAGCATGACTATGTATAATTAGTTGGATTGTTATGAAGTAAAAATGAGATGACCTCCTATCCAAGATCCTGATAACATTTTGCATGTCGACGATTGGCATATGATGATGTTGGTTGTGTTCCAAGAAGAGCAAAAAGTAGCAGGCACCACAGGTGATCATAGAAATATGGTGATCCGAGATGTGACTGGAGAGATGCTACATGTGACTGCCAACGTATTTGAACTAAGGGCGAGTGGAGTCAAGGACTCTTAGGTATACCTGACAGACAGTGAGATGTAGATGTGTGATATCTGTTGAGGTAAACCATCAGGATCCTTTGCTGACGACTTTGATTATGAGCTGAAGAGTCCACATGCTAGATGATTTGCCCGAGATCGCAGATGACTGTCTTAAATATGCAGGACCGGTCGTATTACAATTCAGCTATCTAGAAGTTGTTATTTAAAGGCTTTTCGTGGCTATTCGTCGTATTCGTCAAAAACTGCGTCAAATATGACCCCCATGTTTCTGGTGATTTCTGAATAGGCCATGTCCGAAACAGCTATCCGGATAGCCTCCCTTGTTGCAGTGTACTCTACAACCTCTTCACGGGCCCTCATGCGGCGGCCATTAATGATATATCTGAGAGCCAGGTGCTGCTGTCCAACAACCTTCCAAGATTCTGAGACGTTGGAATCCTGCTTTTGAAGAATCGCCTTTGCTTCAGCTATCATCGCAGCGTGCATGTCTCTCTTATCTCCTGAAGTTGATACCTCCTTCGACTCTCTCCACTCTTTCCAGTCCTTGTAGCCACATATGACAGCCAGCTGATTGCGACCCATGTCGATGAGTATCTGCAAATGGATCTTGCCGATAACGTCGTCATACTGCAAGGTCCATGCATAAGTATGAAAGTGATAGCAACCAGAAACAAGACTGACCCCACTAGCCCTCATCAGAAAACCTTCACAAGATATATGTTCGATCAAAGTTGTTTTCAAGAACACCTTCGATGTTGTTTTCAGGTTTGTTGTTGATGTCGAAGTTGCTTGTAAACAAATTTCAAGTTTCCGTTTACAGATGGCTGAGTTTCAATTTACTCCAGTGCCCACCCTGAGGTCTATTCTACATTCCAGCTTTGTCTGCCACATGTCGGGGTCGGTGACATGTTCTAGTTGGTTGAGCTGGACCGAGCACTCCGCCAAGCGTACAGTACTCGTGTGTAGTACTTCATTTCCGGGAACTCCAAGGTAGGACTGTAGATGGTTGTGCATGAGTCCGGATACAACGTTCGTATCCCCGAGTGCCGTCAACCCTTGAATTAACTGTGTACCTTCACAATACTAACTCGACACGAGTTAGAGCGGTACAGTGCAGTGATTCGATTTGTTCATTCAACTCTTGCGTCAACCTTAACATCTCTATGTCATTAGAGTTTATTTTAGATTTAATATCTCTGCACTACCGGCCTTGTCAATCGCAGGACACTGTGACCTCGTTCGGACATTCAATAGTCAGGAGATGGTTTTTGCTCGTAATATACTGATCACATTGAGTAGCATTGGCCGCGTTTGGCCAAGGGCCTTTCGCACTACTACCATCCTTGCCCAAAATATAAAACCTCAGAATGTGCTCACCCGCGCTCGGTGATGATTCCATTTGACTTTGTGCTCATACCCAATTCATTCTAGAACGTCGGGGATGCTCGCGACATCACAAGGATTCACCAAATTCCATACCTTCTACCCAATGGCCTTTCACTCGTCAATCAACTGTGCCATTCAGCAAGCGTGAACCCGGAATTCCTACCATCAACGCTGGTCCTACCGCTTCCAAATTCGCTCTTCCCGTCATTCACTCGCAAGTCTGCTAGTTGGGGAGTCGTGTTTTCCAGGCACGACTGTTTGTGAGCCGTGCTCGTTATGGGTAGTGTCGTGCTCTGAAAACCCTCTCAAATACCTCACACTCGAGGACTTCGGTTTTGTGCTTATTTGACGTCTGGCTGTCTCCTTTTCAGCTTTCTCTGATCGAAACAATTCATTGCTCTCGCTTTGCCTTCGCATCAGTTGCATCGAGCATTGACGTGTCACGTGACTCGCGGCACTGATCATAACATCAAAGTTTCTTATCGTTTCGATCTTTTCTCGTCTTTCGGAGACATCAGACTCTCTTCTTCTTGGCTCTCGGCCAAAGCCGAACACCAACCGAAGCCCCTCCCCTAACTGGTGAACCTCGTATCTAGTCTTCAGTCTTCACCACTCGATGGAGTGACCACAGACATACTCATATCTCACGTCGAGCATACCTCACAAATAACGGCTCCCGGTTATTTGTGATTCACTTTACAACTTCTAGCTAAACATAGCAACTAGTAAGCCCAATAGTCTGTGCAGTCTGTGCGCGTGAGAGCACTGCATTGCTTGTATCCATCAAAAGTAGCGCTCCAAAGAATGATCATATACATGTACAATGTGAGGAATGAACATTAGGTCTGTTTTTTTAGTCACTACAAAAAGAACTGGGGTTCATTGAATCAGAGACGATGATGCTCGTATGATGCTACAAACACGCAACAATGGGTAAATCATAGGCATGTGATAATCAGTTCATGGAGGCTCTGTCGACAGCTCCTTTTGCCAAAGCCTCTTCTCCTAACAAGGTCTTGAGCAACGTCTGAAGCGTCTTCTTGTCCGCACGCTCAGGACTGAGTGTTTGCAGGGCTTCGTGTATCGTGTTTACATGGATGAGTGGAGTATCGGTTAACAATATGTTACGCAACTCATTGAAAGAAATGCCGTCGCAACTGAAGGCATTAATGGCTTGCTGCATAGCCACTAAGGAGAAGAGCGATTCTGGGGCGATGTCATCGTCTCCAGTCAACTGGTCATCTTCTTGTGCTGGAGTGGAAGGTGAATCATCCTGATATTCAACCATGGCATCAGGAGTATGGTTAGGAGGGGTGGTTGATGTAGTGAGCGGATCCCCCTGACTCTGGACTCCAGAATGTTGTCCCCTGTCCAGAACAATGTTGTTCTCTGTATCAAAACTATGTCCCCTTGATGTTTCCTCTGCCTGATCTACATTCATGTCGGATGACATAACGTCAGCAGGAGGCGTCGGTCGAGTATCAGACACAGAAGCGCTGGAGTGTTGTTGTACATGATTTGTCTTGCCGGTGGCGTTCGGCAGCGTGACACTCCTTTTACCTTCAATGAATCAAATGTGAGGTGGGTACATGGAGCAAGCAAGAACCTTACCTTTGCGACTATTCAACCATTTCAAACGATGACTATGCGCTGACTGCAGCGTTGTGATCACCGTGTTGGCTTTGACCTTCTTCATAACCCAACCCCACAGCTTGCTATCCTTCGCATCTGGATCAGAAAATCGACTGATACTTTTACGAAATATGTCGGCAGCGTTATTGGGGTTGTTTTGCAAGTTGCGCAGGTAAGCTCGCACCGCAATTCTTGCATCCATTTTTAGAAACGGGTTATCAGACTCTAAACCATCTGAATCAAGGTATGGTATGTAGTCCCACGTCATGAATGCACGTACCTGGACCCATGCTGTTCACCCGCTGAGCGAGCTCCAAATCTAACTCATCGCCCACTAGATTACTGAAGTCGTCCCATTTCATCTCGCCATCAAACAGCTTGTCGACGCGCAACGACCACTGTTGTCGCGTCTCATCGTTGGGCAGCATGTCCATAATTTCTCTGAGGAAGCTTTCACGTTCGATCTCCTCATCGTCCTGTAAGCAATAGTACAAAAAGACCAAGGGTTCATCGAGCGTGAATCCTGCAAGACAACACAAGACAGGTTAGTTCAGGCAGAAACCAGAATTAATCTACTGCAGACCATTGCGTATAAACTCCTCCTTTCGTTCGCTCATAAATCGGATTGGAGGCTCATGGGACTCATGCCACTTGTCTGGCAATTCCGCGTTTTGATCATGTGTGATGTCGACCATCTCCCCTCCCTTGGTAAGCTCCTTGAGGGCTAAATTCATCTCTTTCTTGAACATCTCTGTCAGGTCAAGCCCCCCTAGCATCCATGCGTCGCCCGCCTGACTAATGCTCAATGAGATGTTATCCTCCTTTACGTCCCAGCCCGTTTCTGAGATTATCACAAGTTAGTGCGTATGCACACGTGCGCATCGGGAACGCCTACCGAACAGCTTCTTGTTCCTCGCATACAACGGATCCGCTTCTAAATATTTGTGGGCGTCGTCAGGCAACTCATCGAACTCAAGGAATAGCCAATCTCGATAGTTGCGAATGAGGAACTCGTCGAGTGATTCAATCCGGTCATCATTCACGCCGTTTGCAATACACTCCTCCAACACCATTCTCCTGGCAACCATAGCTTGAAGGAAACGTGCACCAGCATTCTTGCGAGAGGTGTTAATCAGATCTGTCCTTTTTCGTTGTATTTTTATATTTGTCTTCTTCGTCTTCCTCTGCTTCTTCTTCGACTCACCATCCCAACATTTCCATATGGCGAGCCAGTGCTCTACACAGTAACAAAGATAAAGCCATGATGACAAATATCTGCTCGGGAGTGGCACATAGCCGATAAGCTTCCCGTCCTTTACAGCAGGAACCCGCAAACACGCAAGCTGACTGGAATCCCTTGCACCATAGTTAATCAGTTCCGGAACGCCATAGTGGATCCTGTGCGGCGCGCGTGCGTCCCATTGGGCCATAGGCAGCTCAGCCTTAGAGACAGGAATGCGGAAAGCACGGATGGGTTGAGGAAGTGCCCTACTGATGGCGACATGTCTTGCCCCAGATTTTGCACCAGATTCTGCCCCAGATTTTGCCCCAGATTCTGCCCCAGATTTTGCCCCAGATTCTGCCCCAGATTCTGCCCCAGGTTTTGCCCCAGATTCTGCCCCAGGTTTTGCTGCCACCATCGCACGATGCTGTGCGCGAACAGGTTGAAAGTGAGGTTGGAAGTGAGGTTGGAGTACCTTGCCAAGATGTTGTGGCCTGCGGCGGGATGTTTGCTTTGTGCGAGCCATTCGGCAAATGTTAGAACGAGTGGGGCAAAGCTGTTCTTGTAAGTTTGATTGATCAGAAAGAGATGTGGGGATGACATAACGCGTAAAGCTCGACGACTTTGAACCCCGCCGGGAATATCCGATATGTATGTTCTCCACAAACAACTCCGAAATATCTAGTACATACGCATGCTGTGTCCGTGTTCTTGTAATGTATTCACTGGGTATAGCCGACGAGTATTTGTTGCATGAAAAGATGTGGGAAGGTGGTCAGGTTGCATCAGGTTAAACCTCTGACAAGTCCAGTGTCTCGCGCATTAGCCATGTACGGCAAACTCTATAGTATAACTGTGAACTATCCAAATGATAAAAATTTGACTTGCTCAAACATCTAGCTGGCTGTGGAAAAGTGATTTAGTCCAAGGCTAAAACTACATGTGTGAAGTCCATCAGTTCAACCTTTATCTCGCTCTGTTTTTTGACCATTTTATGCTACAACTAGCCAGTCTTAGGTGCCCAGCTAGACCCATGTCGAACAAGCCATGTGATACTGACCAAAACGGACGTGACGCGAAAAGAAGAGCGCCCATATGATGACCTCGCCATGGGCCCTGTCTAATATTATCTGCATGCGTTGAACTTGACTTGTGCACTTGATATATCAACCATGAGACGCGAAAAGAACTTGCAGACGCTCATATGAATTATATATAATAGCAACACTCGAAATAATCTGATATCAGATGCGAGAAGAAGCACGCTACTGGGGTAAGTAGAAGAGATCCCTGACTTGAACTTGAGGGTTTGTTACAATAGATGTAGTAGCAACGCTCGAAGTAACCTCATACTTACGACGCGAAAATAAATGAGTCCGAGTCTGCTGCGCACTGCCAGGGTAGAAGCAAAGTCTGAATTCAACTTAAAAACTTCACTAGAGCATACAGACAGACAATCCATCAGATACCTTCGCTTAATAGGGTCAGGGAGCCAAAAGCGAGGAGCCGCGGTAGTCCGAGACGTTTTTTTTATTCTATCTTTTAAAAAAAACCATTTCACGTCCGACGCGGTGACAAGTCAGATGGACATTTCGACGAACATTGGTGACAAGGACGTGACGTTTGTCCGTTGTCCGTCCGTTCGTTCGTTCGTCTGGTGCTCCAACTTGAAGTCTGGCAGCCGAGTTAAGAGGATATTCGAAGTAGTTCCTGAATGGGTATGGGATGAAAGTCGTCGTAGTCGTCAACTGCCAGTGTTTAGTCGGGAAGTGCACAAGATAGTTCAAATCGGTGGCGTTGATTGCGTGCTAGGTAATTGCACAAAGTCTCCGCGGTGACGTTACTCCATACATCAGCTGGTGTTAGCTGGAAGGTTGCAGACGAAAAAGTGTAAAGTGAATGGCCAAAGTCATCATGAACGTGAGAGAATGCAACGTCCGATCCAGAAGCGCAACAAGATAGCAAATCTAGTTGTATCGGTCGCATGCCAGGTAAAAATTTAGACGTGTGCATACATGTACATGATGGAAGGGATCGAAGTCCCTGTCAATATCGACTCTTGAGCATAATGGGTCCAGTCTAGAAGCTTACGAGATGGCAACTCTAGCTGCGTTGGTCGTGTGCCAGGTAATTGCGAGGGATACGTAGGACCCCGGGGTCTGGTTTTAGGATCATCGTTCTCACAGAAAGTGAACCAGAGGGATTTTGATTTTTTGCCTGACAAGGATCTAGAGTAACGTAGCTCGACGCATCCGCTCCGACCAATCTTATACGCCTATCTTTAACCCTTGCTAGATCGATGATGCGTCACTGGCGGGATTTTAGCGATTTGATGTAGTTTGATTATCGTGGGGGTTTGGCTGAGCGGAGGAGCGCTGAGTATTTTTGCCATTAAAATTTGGTCGAACTGGTAGGAGATGTGCTAGTTCGGGTACCGGTGGGGTTGGATGCGACGCCGTAGGTTAGCTTTTGGAAGTGCAAGGTGAAAAGACATGACCCGGCGGCTGAACTTGTCGAGGGTCAGGGACGCATTACTGCGTACGGATGATGTTCATAACACTGACGGAGCGGAGTAAATACACCGCCTAGACTGTCAAGCAGGCGATGCGCCGTGATCATGTGATTGAGAAATTTTGGAAAAACTATTGGAAGGTTACAAGACCAGGAGATACTCACAGGATGGTCGCAACACATTAAAAAAACTTGCCCCGTTCCGCAGCACTTTGACAGTATTGCTGTGGAATGCCGTACATCTGTGTTATTGGAATGATCTTGGACACTTACGTCAGACTACAACCACCGCCCATTCCACACAGACACCTTGAGGCACGTCCAAGAGAGAGAGAGGCCGGCAAGAAACCGATAGAAGAGGCACTGTAATGAGAAGGTAAGTAAACAAGGCAAACAGATCTATAGCTAGACTTGAGCATTTGCGACGAAACCCTCAGACCTGGTATTTAGTGTCCCCTCCGTACATCTGACCATATCAGCAATTTTCGGGTGATCACACATTACAGATTTTTTTTTTTTTGGTGCAACGATGTTATCAACTAGCAACTGACAAGGTCAATCCTAGAAGATACGTTTGGGGTACGGGGATTTCACCTGCAATACATTACACATATCTCGCAAATAGCAAGTCAAACTCACCATATATTCCGAGGGTTGTGACATGTAGTTGCAATTTGATAACGTCGTCTAGTCACGGGGTGTGAATGGGTCGGCGCTGATCGTCTATTCGAGGATAGTTGTGTAGAGATGAAGCAGCGTTGAAGTCATTTTGTCGAGGGCTATGACCAAGGTGAACTAGTTTATTTTGATGGATTTGTGCAACTTTGTCAAGTCACGCATTAAACGCTCATGTGTGGTTGTGTGGTGGTTTGTTTGGCGCTGAGGATTTTGTATATATTTGCCACTCAATGTTCAGCCTTTCGTCCAACTTCTCAATCTCCCACATTGTCAGGTACTGTGAGGGTTGTTTGGGTCATGTGGATGCACTCCTGACAAGGTGTGTGTGTGCTCTGGAGTCATCCAGACATCTGCGCATCCATGTGACATGCCCCTGTCAAGGGGCAGCAATCCAGTCAGACATGACTCTGTTGGGCGGAACTCTGGAGGCTCTGAACTTGATGAAGAGAATATGGCTAGAGTCAGGTTGTTTGGTGATTTGGACGTCCCCCTTGTCAAAGGAGGTGTGCTCTGGAGTCATCCAGACATCCGTGCACCCATGTAACATGCCTCTGTCAAGGGGCAGCAAGGGCTATTTTTTTTTTCTTACTTCGATCACTCTTCTTCGCCTTGGCACTGAAGTTTGGCAACATCGATATATTCCTTTCATGTTTCGGCATTTCTAAAACCAGACATAGTTTTAAATTACAACCTAACACATGAACTATAAATTTCCTTCGATGTTGATGTAAGTCAATACATGAAATGAAGGGCGCCTGAATTGGTTGTGAAATGAGTGGCATACATCAAGTTCATAACATAAGGAAATTGTGCAGCATGGAATTTCTTGACAAGCTACCAACTGCTTTTGTATGACATGTCGGGCTTTCAACTGGGGTCCAATCATTGAACGACAAGCGCGACGCGTCCATCACGTGCGATATGCATATATACTTATACCTTCCCTACTCCGAACCAGGAGAACGGCTGCACAAACGAACCAAAGCTGACTACACGCAAGCAAGATGGGTGAAATTCAGTACTCAGCGCCCAGCGCCAGTGAAAATCGACAAGAATGAGGTAGATATGTAGAGATAGACGTCTAAGTACAGATTGAGGCAGATACAAATCTAAGAAATTTGAGACGGCAAAGCTCTGATTTTGTGCAAAATGCCCATTTTACTACATTAATGTCCCTGTTCTTTAGCTCAAATCAGCTGCCAGGACTACCGACGATCACGCGGACGAGGAGTAAATGGCGGGCAGGCGAGGCGCAGCGTTACTACACCGAATAATAGCGATACCCGTAGATAGCCTGATTGGTCCGCATTAGTTGTACAACGAGATGTTTTCAAGTCAAATCGAGTGATAGTTTGTAAGTAGCATGCATCTAAACATCACTATTTACTTGTGCTATAAGGTATCAATAAAGACCACAAAAGTAAAGTGATTATAAAGTTCGAACCAAAGAAAACAAGCAGGTGCAACCATTTGGAGTACTCTCAGTAGTAGGTGAGGTACGGAAATTCAGAATTCCGAACAGACGATGTTACAAATGCTTAGCCAATATTTTATTGTGAGAATCTATGGACACAGGTACTAGAGTAGTAGACTTTTGAATGAAACTTGATTTCAATTTCCTTTGTTTGCAGCTAGGACACAACAGCCAGTAGAATAAAACCACTGATCTACAATGTGAGCTGCTCCCGATTGTCGGCTATGTGCCGGCCAGTGACCGTTAGCGAGAAACCCTCTATTAAATTTGATGTTGTACATGGGTTTGGATTACTAAGCTACAAAACCCTGGGGTTTCTTATCCTATTAGTCATTCAACTTTCCCAAGCGTTTGGTCGGAGGTTGATCTGAGTTTCAAAAATGAGCTCGCCTAGATCTGGGTAGCCAAGATATCAATATCGCTTTAAGCGTCTTGTCGGTGCCATCATCCCTCAACTTGAACATCATGCCCCCAAAAGGTCGTGCTGCTGCCATTCACCTCGGAATCGCAGATCTCCCCGCATCCAATAGATATCATGTTCGGCTGAGGCAGTGTTGGCGTCGAATGCCAACACATTGACACCAATGCCTTCATGCGTCCATGTTCAACAGATAGTAGTGAATGAGGGAACAGTAGAAAGGAAACAGAAACAGAGAAGAGAAGAGATCCCGGCGGTATTATGGCAAGAGAAAGCTGCAAACCAGTTTGGTAGCGAGTAAAGAATTCCCCTGCAGGCCGAGAGACCACACCATTTTCAAACATGTAGGCAGATGTACTTCTACGCAACAAAACACTGACATTCCTTATCATAGTGTATACTCACTATGGTCCTTTTCCAACTCCTCGAAAATCGAAAAATACCGAGCCGCGTGCTCAACACGGGTCAGGCGCTGAACTTGGGCTTCACGCCATGCCTCAGGACTTTGCTGCTTAAAAGCCTTTTCTGTGCGGAATCCATACTCAACCCATCTGACGAGACCCCCTGCAAAATATTGAGTAAAAGATAACCTTTTCTCCAGCGAAGAAATAGGGATGTTTCCATGCCGTAGAATGGCCGAGGGGATCAGAATGGTGGCACCGGGCGGAAATTGGATGATGAGTCCAAGGTCAAACAGGACCAAGTGGCCGCCAGTGATTGGGTCGAAATTTCCTAGGGCAGTAATGCTACACATCCCACTGGCAAAATTTACATTGTCGGTGTGATCAAAGGTGACGGTGGCGGGTCCAAGATTGAACGTGGCAGCAGCAAAAACACTATTACGAAAATTCCACGTGAGATGCGCGTGCATACTCTTGAGAGATGCTTTGGTGTCAGTATACACCCTATGGACCTTGGGTGCATAATGACAAAGTATGCCTTTCAAATGAATGAACGAATGCACAAAACAGAATCTTAGTACTCACTACTACCAAAACCTGCCAACCTTTGAATGGTTGGTTCAGACAGAAGTGCCCGAAGCTCCTCTTGGTTTCTGTTGGAGTGTTGAAGATTGTCCGGCTCCTGTGTAAGTGTCAGTCTGTTGATGCAGACCGCTTGAGTGTGATAGTTAATATACCTGTTGACCACCCCCATATGAGACTCCAACACCCAGGCATGGGTAGAATCCCCGCCGGTGATGGGTATCAGATAGCTTGAAGGTGCAACGTTCCCGTGCAATCTCCATTGCAGCGCAGGCTTGGGATGTTGTAAGCTGCCAGCCGTCATCCTGTGGTTGACCAGCTAGAACGACGATTACCCTTCTGTTCTTATCCAGTAGTGTTTTGGGCGATCTGGCGTAAGTCAGCCCGTGACCCTGCATGGAATCTTCCTGAGTCACACACCTTCCATCCCACTCCACTAAGCGAAATCCTGTGTTAAGTAGCGTTTTCAGGTCTTGCACTCTGTCGACGCTCTCAACTCGTTTTCCAACATATGCTCCATATGCTATAGGCATATCCTGTAGCGAGATCGGTGTGGCCATTGGATGTTTAAGGACTCGCTTGGATGTCAATTTAAGTATAGGTGCATAAGAGTTGGCGGCCTTTTCTCGCCTCTTCCGTCGACGACGTGAGTTGCTGCCCTTCTTTTTATGGGATACACCCTTTGCAATTTGTTGCTGTCCATTGCTAATATGTGTACGACGGGAGTTCTCGACTAGATTGGTGGCACATGTATTGGAGGACAAATCATCTTCATGATCAATTGCTTCGCGAACGATCATATCTGGCTCGTAGTCCTTCATTGTCCCACAAGCGAGTGCATCCTGCCACTCAAAGGCTCTGTTCAGAAGAGGAAGTAAATCTTGGTCAGTATTCAAGAAGGCTGTATGCATGTCGTGTCCGTGCTGTATGAGTAAATGATGGCAGTGTCATTCGAGGCGTAGGATACTCTTGCACAATCAACTAACATCACGTGATCACGGGTGACTTTCGTGTGAGTTTGATTGGAATGAAAATCCGACGAGCAAACTCAACGCAGCGGTATTCACAAGGTGAAGGAACTACGCAGAATGACATACAGCCTCGCAGTGACACCCATGACAGACATTCGCATTCAATCTTTCACTCGCATTCACATAAATGAACATGGCCATGCACATGATGCAGCACGGATAGTCTTCAAACTGCTGGTAAGCTGTGATCCCCCTAGCTAGTCGAAGCGTAGCTGATTATGTATTAGGCGACAGAGGGAGCCGAATAGCTTTTGTAGGGCTGTTTGCCAACATGACTTTGACCGGTGCCAAAGGATTCGCTGGCTGGCACATGAGTGGTCCGAAGATGAATAGCGGTTTCAAGAGGTAAGCGTTCATTGTGCATGAAACACTTGACATGCATGCTGATCGAGTATACCAGAGGGACTTATCATCGCGAACTACGAGTGGATCAACAACGAGGAAATTTCGAAAATCTGATTGCAGCGGCCGATGACTTGGACACTCATCATTGTACAGGGATGCTCAATTCATTCAGTTCGCGTTCACCTGGGAGCCGAGTTTGGTTGTTCAAGCTTAACCGCTTCATTTCCGCCTCCGTAAATTAGTTCCAAGGCCGAAGCGGGCCAGACGTATCTTATAGTCTATCATTCTGATAATAATTCCAGTACTGTGCCAGCAATGGACTACTATCATAATAATGGTAGTAGATACAATCCAGATCAGTTTCGGAGTGGAGTCCATCAACAGCAGGAGTGGGAGGCAGCCTTGATACAGCCAACCTACTGGCCATAACAGAATGTAAAGTTAAAATATCCCTGTAATCTTGCTTTCGTAGCTGCGCACGGGGCATATTGATCACTGTTGAACGTCGAACGACGCGTTGAATTGGCATTGACTCATGAGAACTGATAACAAAATCGCCATGTAACGGCCGGCGTGCGGTTCCAAATAAGGAGTTGTAAGCGTCGGTAATCAGTTTCGTAACTTGCTCGGATCCCAGGTGAACGCGAACTTTTAGAATTGAGCATCCCTTACATGTAGAAAACGAATTCGGCTGTGTTTAAAAATATACCATACGTGTTGGATTGCAATTGATATTGTGATGTATTTTCATGTGTGGTTGTGTGGTGGTTTGTTTGGCGCTGAGGATTTGTATATATTTGCCACTCAAGTTTCCTCTCAACCTCCCACACCGTCAGGTATTATGGAGAGTCTGGTTTTTTGTGGACGCCCCCTGACAAGGGAGATGTCAATCAGACACGTGCGCATCCATGTGACATGCCCCTGTCAAGGGGCTGCAATGCAGTCAGACATGACTCTTTTGGTCTGAGTTCCATGTTGTGCGAGAGAATCTGGCTAGAGATGTTTGGTGATGTGAATCCCCCCTGACAAGGGAGGCGCTCTGGAGTCATCCAGACATTTGTGCATCCATGCAGCATACCCCTGTCAAGGGGCAACAATCCAGTTGGACATGGTGCAGTTTGAGCTGTAAAGTGAACCTGCGAGCACAGAGCTCAAACTAGTGCTTACTAAGCGAATGAGCGCTATGAGCTGTAACGCGCAGTCATACACGCGTATCTTATATTTATCCTTATTGCACTCTCTCACTCGCTCGTTTTTCTCATATTGAGCATTCGGCATTACCAACGTACCGTTCGTAGAATTATTACTGCTATTATGACCTCTACAGAGACGCCGAATCTTGGGCATCCTGAAGGAGCCGGAAGAAAAGATACATGATTCTTTAACCGGCAAGACAATGACCTTTTTGTCCGACGAGTACGCGTCGAGGACTGCATCATCTCTCGCTAAAAACAAGCAGAGACGCATCAATCTTCACGATCGGGAGGCAGTGGAAGAAGAAATCATTGCGCGTGCCGAACGCAACTTGAAGAGAGCGAACCGAAGGATGGACGAAAACTATATCGAAGAAGTTTCTGACGACGAACATTTTCTGGATGAATCAAATGTCCAGGAGACGGCTCCTGTCGTTAAGCCTTCTATCCCGAGTTTCATAGCGGACGCTGTGGACTTCATAGGTTCACTCACACCTACCACCAGGTCTATTCTTGCTTCAATGTCGGTTAAGGCTTAAACGCTTGCTGGAACGAGCCATCACTGCGCTATGGATTTATGTGAAACGTGGGTGGGTGACCCGTGGGTACGAAGTCTACCGTAGGTAGACATAAGTACAATCACGTAAGGTATACTGGTGAAGGAGAGATATGGATCCTATAAGTATCCGAGGTATAAACACTATGGCAAGGTAAACTAGCGTATAATACGGATACATATAGTACACTCGAGGTCGACTAAGGTGTGCACACTATGACCAGATAAACTAGTATATAATATGGCTACATATGGTACACTTGAGGTCAACCAAGGTGCGCACACTATGGCAAGATAAACTAGTATATACTACGGCCACATATAATATACTTGAGGTCAACTAAGGTGTGCACACAGCCATTTGAGGTGGTTTAATATGCATGAATTAGGACAGGTAGCCACGTTGTGAATACATCATGTATCCTGATATAGGTCGAGTACAAGTACACAGCCGCTACACTCCTTCTCCCAAACCCCATCCCTGAGCCCCAATTTGAGTGTATATACCCAGTAAAATGCGCACCAGCGGTGGCAGGCAACAGCAAGGTCCTCCACCAGGGCCCCCTCCACCTCCACCATATCCACCCCTGTCTGGCAGTCCAAACGATCCCCCACCAGCCCCATCGCATTGCACAACTTGCTTGCGAACTTGACGCCAGATGTTCTACTTGCTCTTGCAGCAGAGGCGGTATAGGGTCAGCCTCAGCAGAGTCTACCCCATCAAATTCGCATACCTCAATCACTGCCCTCTAGCAGACAACATGCTATTCAGCCAGACTTAGAAACTGCGTCGGATGTGCAGGTGCTACGTGGTATATGCGAGAATCTCAGCAGGAGGTTGATCGCCTGAAACGTGCTCACAGAGATGACGGGGATGATGCAGATGATGAGGATGAGCCTACAGATAAATATGTGCGTCAGAAGAAGAAAAGAAAGTTGACAAAGGCACGGACATACCTTCTCAACCCATTCTGAAGTACATTCAGAACACTTGCAAAAAACCTCAGTTTTATGATAAGTCGCATACTAGTATATTTGCGTCAGTAACAGTGAGATTTCCCAAATGTAACATGTGTACTTACATCGCCTTTCGTACTTCGATTTTTCTCCTTCTTGTTCTTGGCCATGTGCAAGGTTTAGTGGATGCTGGTTCAGGGTAGTACTACAGGGATGTTTCCTGCGTTCATTCCGTCGTACTTAGCGAAAAATGAGCTCGTCGATATATTAACGCCCGAGGGCTAGTACAGCAAAACAGAAGAGATCTGTGCTGATCTCGTTGCTAGGGTGGTACAAAAAGATATCATCCTCCCACATACCTGGGATGAGGATCCCTCACCCAATCTCATCCTTGGTCGTAGGGGCCTGGTAGAAGTTCTCTGCGTATGGTAGACACAGTCAAGGCAGGAGAATCTGAACAGAGGTACGCATACCTTGGCAACCGTCAAGTTATCATACCATTTTGGGACGGTAGTCCACTATAAGAAGCTATATCTTCCCACAGGCCATCAGATAGGGACAAAACGCAGTGCATGCAAGGTTGTCCGGTACGTCGGCCGCATCTAACGCACCTGTCTTCACAGAGGCAAACACGCGCATTGTCGGCGGCGTTCGATATACGTCGCGTCCTCTTAAATCTGGCAAGGTCAAAGGCACTTACGTTTCTCGCCCTCTCTTCTCTCCGCAAAATCCACGAGGATCCGGCCTGCGTCAAAATGAAAAAGGGATTGGTCACCGACCCAAACTGTTCGTGATGAATACCTCGTCGGGTTTCCCTCCGGAGAAACACTTCCTGCATCAACGCATTCGTTTGTCTGTTTGCTTTTTCCGGCTAGGGCGTTGTTGCTCCTGTGTCTTTTGACGGGTGATGTAGTGATGTATTATCGCCTGCCCTTGTAGACGCCCGACTGCAATGTTGGTGGTGTGTGAGCTGGAGTCATAAGCTTGCTGCTGCCTGCCTTCACTTATCCTGCCAAGGAAAGTCAGGACCTGGCTGGCAGGCCAGGGATGTCGGCTCCCAGATCTTTTTGTGTGTGTTCAATCTATGTCCATCCAGAGTGAGATTCTATGTGGGACAATACTATCCAGTCCCTGCCCAGACTTGACTCTGTAAGCCCTATCTGAGTCTAGTCAGTCAATACTGGGATGGATGGACAGGGATCAGGCTCTGAAGATGATTAGTTGAGATGCAACATGAAACTTTGTGCCACCTATCTTGAGTTTAGGTGATCCACGAATCTTTGGCGAATTGCAAGCACCGTTTTTGTCCTTCCTGATTCTGTCCAAGGATACATAGCCATGCGATCGTCCGCTTTATAGCTGCTAAACTGATTCAACCCTGTATGTACCGTACACTACTACTGGGTATGTGTGTTCAATACTCCACACTGTACCGTTTGCTTTGTTCACTGCCAATCTCATGTACGGTATACGGGTTCACCGTCTACCCTACTTCTACCATATGTGTACGCCTGTCCCCTGTCAGAACCACAACAATAAACGATAAATCTGGTACTGAAGAAGTAGTCAGAGTCTGCAGCTGGAGATACAGCCGCTTCCTATGGCTACCACTTGAAATCCTACGGAAAGTCATCCAATTGATGTTTGACCCAAGTTTGACGTTTATTAAACCCGTTTAACTTTCAGTTGAAAGTACGGGAATTGCCGATGGCGGACCTTTTCTTGGAAGAGTGACTTTGCCGGGCTGCTCGCTATGGTCAACGATGATGAAAGGCTTTGAGCACGCAGCGCTCATTAACTGGGACGGTCCTCTATCACCCAGTTCCTATCATCCTCAATCACCCAAACGTACCTTTAACATCATTCCTCAAGTCGACGAGCAGCGCGAAGGCTACCCTTCCATCGTATTCTTCTAGTACATCATCACAAGACGCTAATGACTTTGGAGAAGATTCAGATTGCTATATAATTGATGTTTCATCCTCAATAGAGAATTTATTTGATGCAAACCGCGGTTCTAGCACACGTACTTCAATCAAGGTATCTTCGCGTTACTCCTG
>NW_024542207.1:0-56688 GCF_016758785.1 Suillus bovinus
GGCCAATTTTGGCAGTCACGCTGACGCAAACACCTGCCAAACAACGTGCTCACCGTCTACCGTGATGAGCTCCCACCTCCTGCCAAATTTCCATTTCTTCCAGCATTTTTTGGCAGTACACAGACTATAGACCTATCTCTATTCCTCCATCAACGGACTGAATCTGGCTCTGCTTCCTGCACACATGGCCCCCGCACAAATCAACAAGGTAACGTACAAAACTTTATAACCTGCTCATTGCTGCTAATGCTCACTACAGTGACTATACATTATCCATACTCTGTACACGAAGACTATACACCCATCTCTGTTCCTACATCAACGAACCAGATCTGTCTCTGCTTCCTGCACATATAGCCCCCGCGACAAATCAACCAACTCTGGGAACATGTTCAACACTGTCGCAGTCTTTGGCTCTTTAATTTGACGGTATGACGATGGCACGAGTACTTCTTCAGCGCTCTGTGTGAGGGACCTTGTAGATTCTTGGGGCAATTGGCTAAGTACGGAGGCTTGATACATAGACAGCGAGCTTGTACTACTTCAGACAGGATGAGCCAATGAAATGAGTATATTGCCAAGTCATTCTAGATGTTTTCATGATCGGATTCAACATGTGCGCTACTCTTTTTTGAATGCAAGTCTCCTTCTTTGTTGCCCTGCACTGTGTGTGTTCCCTCGTCTCTAACTCTGAGTATATTATCTACCCTATTCTAGATGTTTTCATTATCGGATTCAACATGTGTGCTACTCTTTTTCGAGCGCCGAGTCCCCTTCTTTGTTGCCCTGCACCATGTGTGGTTCCTTGACTCTAATCAGATTGGCCTTTCTCAGTCAGTTTCCGAGCGTGTTTCGAACGTAAGCTGCCAGCAGGTGAACCATCTGCAGTTCGCTTACTGTTGGTTGCTGTGACAAGAACTGGTGCTTCATCGGGCATTGGAAGAGGAGTAGGCATGGGAGGAGTGGGAGGCAACTGCACTATGGGAGGTCCATTGTTAGAAGCGGCTGAAATACAACATCAACACATTGTTTACACTAGAGTAGAGATATATTTACCATGATCAAGTGCACGAAGAATGGGATCCACCATTTCATTTGTAATCGACGAGGGGCGCATGTAAGGCTCTGACGAAGCCGCAGTGGGTGTCATGGGAGCAGGTGTGATATCATAATCTGCAGATTGTTCAGACTCAAACACACTGGATGGTGGCGGCATTGATGTCCAAGTGTTGGCCATTGGTGACTGAGTCAAATGGGGAGTAGGAATGTCGGATGATGGTGGTGGCAGTGATGTCCAAACATTGGTCGTTGATGACTGTGTTGAATCAGGAGCAGGCAAGTTGGATGGCATTGGGGGCTCGAGGTCAGGAGTGAGTATCTCACCATCATTGATAAGACGCTGTTGCTCTTTGGCTTCTTGTGGTGTGATTTTTATGAACTTACATGTATTGGCCTGAATCGCAAGGACCACATTCTCGAGGCTCTCGATACCGCCTTTCAGGTCAGATGGATTGGCCCATTTAGGGTGGTTCCACCCTACAAGCTTGACGTGGTAGTGTTGGACAAGATCATTATAGCATTTGAACTCCATTACCGCTGAGGGATTATTTGTTACTTCACCTGCAATGAATCAGTGGATAATTTTAAACACAAAAAAGGGGGGCTTACAAAGTGATGCACGAATACCATTTCAAATGGCAGTCTTCGCATTAGAAACATGCTGTCGATGATTAGCAGCCACATCTAGATTACAACAAGGTTAAACCATGTGTATAGAAAAAAATAGTTAAGTACGAACTCATAATGAGGCCATTGGCCAGTATTGTGCTCTCAAGGTTGATTGCCAGTTGCGCGATGTCCTTATGTAGATATAAAGGAACAAAGTGTTCAGCTGTGGGGCTTGTGAAGAATGCCTTTGGCACCATGGTGAAGTTGGAAACACCACGAACCATAACGATGAAGGCTTCAACGCCAAACACATTCCTCGAGAGCTTCAAGCTGCGTGAAGTATTAGTCAAACAGACAACCAAAGGTAAGGCAGCGAGTACACACCTCTTCTCTCACCAACTGGAAGTTCCGGGAACATTTAGCAGCCCGTGATCTAGTGGTGATGTTTGGGGAGACGATCCCGAGAACTCTTCTTGACTTTGTCAAAGTCAATTATAAGCTGCGCCTTCTCCTCAGTGGTAAGTTGGTGGTACTCGGTTTCGTCCTTTGCAAGATTGGCAATGTTTGACTTCTCACTGAAGCTTTTGTCTAGAACAGCCATAGTTAGCGACAAACACAGTAGTTGTACTATGAGGAAAACTTACTGGCATTGTTCTGGATGCCTTTGAAGTGCATATAGGCATACCAGGCACTTGTCTTGTTGCATTTGCGGTGGTGGACAACAGAACCAAGCGATAACCTCTCAAGGTAGCAGCATCGAGGTTGTTTGAACTTAGATGCCAAATCTGTGGCCTTTGCATTAATGTAATTGAGAACGGCTCGAACCTGTTGGTCCTCGTCAAGGCATTTAGCCCGTCATTGCTCTGTTAGTTGCTGACGTACTTCTTTCGATACTTTGACATATAGGGCGCGTGTTCGAGGAACTAACCGGCGAGGATTGTGCGAGCGAGCAGTTCCTGGGAGCACCATCACAGTAATTCTGACAGGGAATGATGGTAACAGGCTGAGAGGTTGAATAGCATTTTAAACAAATCATACAAGGCCAGATTAAAAAAAATGTTACAAAAAGTATTATGAGAGTGACACCTAAGAATCAGTCAACATAGCATTTGCAATAGCCTCCACGTGCTCCTCCGAGATCTCAGCGACCTCCTGCAATTTCAAAAACCACTGCTTCGGAAGGTAATCTTTGCCGATTGATATGCAGACCCGATGAAAATGATCTGGGTAGCCTAGCTCTTCTAGGACTACCTCTGTTTCATTCCCAAAAGGAACAAGCGCCAGCATACTATAATGCCACGAATCAGATGGGGACCTAGCAGTGATCGACATGGGTGTGGGTAATTCAAAGGATGTGCTTTTGCTCCTCATAGGAGTTGTAGGAGGGTAATGTCTCCAGGCCTGGTCACTTGTTGAAGCAGGGTAACATTTATCATCACTGTTTGACGGAGGGTAACATCTCTCAGCCTGGCTACTGCTTGAGGACTGGTTGAAAACAGCAGGGGTTGTTGGCTGAGTGACCAATTAGATGATAGTTCCACTGGGAAAACAAACTTAAATTTACCTGACGTGCACTGTGATCCTGTGCTGATACGACAGCCCTCCTACTTGGTCCCTCTTTGCGGACCTGATAACCCTTGCTCTCCCGAGTATGCAATAATTGGATCTGAGTTGGCTTCCACGTAATTCTGCTGTCGTAGGATGGCATATATGATAAGATATTGGAGGAGGACGTCCATAAAAAGTGAAATGTGCCGATGATGGTGAAATAGGTGAGGGAATAAGAGGTGCAATTTCAACTTGTTTGCCTTTCGATGTTGTCTTGCCTTTTGAAGGTGTTTGAGAGACTGGGCCGCTGCCTTTCCAATTGTTGTGAATACAATTTTGTGCGAAGGCTCGGGCCAAAGGTGTCGCATAGTCAGCGATGAAGAGTTGAGAGATTTGAGCGACGACCGAGTGAAGCTCACGATGCTCCGAGAGCACTTTGGGATTGATATAGACTTCAGCCTTGAGGTTCTCAGGAGAGATGTCTAAGGATGGAGGTGTAGCGCCAGGATGATGCAGGACAATTGTTGAACCACCTGTCAACCTATCTAAAGTGGTGCACTGAACATACAGTTCAGTGGAAGGAAAGGTCTGAATAGGAGATGACACTTGCCAGGTCAAATATAGTTTGCAATATCTGCTCTGCATGAATCGCTTGAGCCTGCCAATTATTTATCCTCTGCTCCTCTGTAGCCGTCTGAGATTTAGAAAACCCAGTGAGATAGTGTTCGCTAGTAAGTGGATGAAAGCCTTTGTTCTGCTCTAGATGCCCGTCATCATTGTGAAATCCATGAGTAACCAAAGATAATAGTGCTGAGTTCCAGTGACGGTCGTATCCAGCAATTGATTGAAGATATTCAGGGCAAGGAAATAGAACCTTGCACTCTTCAAAGCTGCCAACTGTAGGAGATCTGTTGTATGTAGAGGACTTCCAGTCTAACAGGTTAGAGGACATGATGGACGATGACTGAGATCAGCCTTAGGTTGCAATGAGGCAATGGCATTTGTAAGATGCAGCGTGACAAATATGTACTAACTCAGACAGTATGCTAATATCAAGTGGGGATTTACAATGCAGATTTGTGGTATATAATTCAGTACTTGATAGAGTGAGTCACTGTATCATTACAGCACAATATAAGTCACAATCCATTGTTGCAGTGCAAGCACTGCAACAATAGAACAACTTAATATTGTGCTGTAATGATACAGTGACTCACTCTATCAAGTACTGAATTATATACCACAAATCTGCATTGTAAATCCTCACTTGATATTAGCATACTGTCTGAGTTACTGAATTCAAATATGTGCAGCGCTCCAGATGTTTCATTTTCATGGTCCAATGACACAATCCAGCAAAGGCATATTGCAATCTATTACAAAACAATGGTATTACTATTCTGCAAGTTCTAAGTCCACACGGTGATGATCTAGTCCCTCAATGTAAGCTTGTACGTCTTCCAACTGTTGCCCAAGCTCTGTGTCATCTCCATCTCCGTCCTCTCTATCCTGTTCATGTGGTACAGCTTCATAGGGATAAGCACACACAACATCAACCCGACCTACACGAGTGCCAGGACTCTTTGGCCCACTGTAACCAGGAAGCTGCATAATCTGCGGCATGCGCCAAATGTGACGTGCATTGATGGACCAAAGCTGTGTCCAGCAACGCCGGAGTTCGGCTGCAAGGGGTGGGTCATTGGACAGAAGTTGTGCGATGGCGCAGGGATAATCAATGGCATCATCTTGCATCTTTGTGAGTAATCGTCCAACCTTGACATTCAGCCGACGAATCTCTTCATTAGCACGCTGGTGCTCAAAATATTGCGAAGACAAGTGTTAAAAATGTGAAATGTATTGTCAAGCCTTACCTAGTCCACTCATTTGCAACTTAGTCAACTCAAGCAGACACATGATGATAAGACGTTCAACGTCGTCTACAGCCTTGTGGAACAGCCAATTGGTAATGCATGATTGTGCCTTGATCCGCTCTGGGTGGTCTGGACCCCATCTGAAGTCAAGGGCCATTTGTGTTACGACTTGGATGGTATCTGTTGGCGACGCTCAAACAGAGCTTGTGTCGTCAACGGTCTGTGGACGTCCTTGGGCTAGCCCAAGGTTAGGGGTCGTACTTGGCGTGTCTTCGGCAAGTACGATTTAACGCCTATGTCCAAATCGGGTAGCTTATGTCACGCGGGTGCGAGACGATAAGCTATATCGGCCTAGGCTTACGACACCCGAAGGTTAATCGTAAGGATCGTCGTTAATTAGAAGGACAGAAGTCCGACTAGTTAACAGGGGCTTTGCTCGTCGACGAAGTCGATGAGTAAAGGTCGAGACTATAGGCTTATCCGCGATGAGCAGATAAGAAGATAGAATATAGACTGCTGGCGAGGCAGAAGGATCACTCTGGTGAGAGTAGGAGGTCAAGAACCAAGTAGATTCAAGTTAGGGAATATGGTACATGGTAGCGAGTTTATATAGAGGACAGGGGACGTATTAGTGGATGATAACTCGTACTACCGGGAGAGGCAATCGGTAAAGGGTAAGACCATAATAGGAAGGCACGTTCGATCTAGGTAGAACGTGCTGGATAAGAAAGTGAGTCAAAGATCAGAATGAGAAGTGAAACACGCAGGGGCACGATCGTGCAACTGCGGATCTAAGTATAAGTCGCATGTGCGACTGCGCACCGAGTCAGAGATCAAGAAAGGAAAATAGGGCAAAGGGGATGCGTCATGCATCGTGTCATAGGTTACCGTCCAGACGGTAAGGGCAAGGGGACTGTCCGCAGGATCAGTCAGGCGGTGAAACGGAGCATGGGTATGCTTCGTCAGCGAAAGGATCCGGCCAAATGTACTGGCTTTGCTGAAGCGACAAGTAGAGGGCGAAAGGGAATGCGAGGATGACGAGGATGACAAGGGTAAGGTCGGGGTAAGGGTATGATGCGAGGGCTGATACGAGGAGGATCAGGAGAAAAATAGTAGGGGCCCAAGCGTCTAGATGTTCTTGTAACAATTTGATGTTCATAATTGATGACAACCTCGAGCTTCTGATCGTGTTTGTTAATAGCATGTGAATGACAGCAGCGTATGTCACCAGATTCCCTTGTAGAATAATTGACCTGTAAATCAAGGGTACTGAACTCCACATGCACGGATTCATATGAATGCCTTACATAATATTAACATCAGTTTCTGTGTGCGGCTGAACAAAAAACTTACTGAGCCTCGTCATACTCATTCAATGCTTTTACATAGTCAATTTCAATGCTGGATTCTTCCTTCTTGCGTGCAAGGCATTGTAAAACCTGGTGCTCGTCCTTGAGATCATCTTCAAAGTTGGGCTCGAGGGCAGCATTTGACGCATGGAAGTTGGCGAGGAATATGTTTGTTGTAGAGATAATTGTCAGTGCTTGGACATAATTATTATAAATGAAGTCAGCTACATTCAGCGTTAGCATGGACCCTGCAAAAATGATGTGATGTACATAGGGCTGCATATTTGTCCAAATCAGCAAAAGAGAAATGTTTTTCAAGATAGACATCAAATGCAGTGCGCATCTGTTCGGCTAGGTGCTGACGATAACAAAGCTAGGGCAATCTAAGAATATGTACAAGAGGGTGACAAAACACTCACGTCATGCATGAAACAAAGCATCTTTGCTGCAGCGTGAATACTGAATCTTGGGCATACCCGATGACTTTGTCGGAACACGTCAAGGGTACGAATGGTAATTGCAACCGTTGGGCGAATAGGTGAACTGCCTATGCAGCCGTAATGAAGTAAGGACACATTGATGAATGGAGAAAGGGATCTAAAAGTTTGGACATGACGCTCTAAGAGAACATTAGATGTGCGAACATTACTGTAATAGACAGCATACCAAAAAGATCAACAACTTCAATGGTAAAATTCTCTGACTCGTTGTCAGAGATTGGAGGCGGAGTGCAGTCTTGCTTGTATGCCAAGAAAGCATCTGTGAGATCATCGTATTGTGATGCCCACTCTGCAACTTGATGTGCCACTCGTCCGCTGCAATTGGGGGTGTCAAGTCGTCTATTCATCAATTTAGTAAGAGGAGATCGTATGCAGAGATAGACAAAGTAATACCGTGTTTTCGTCATTGTAAGTGTCTCGAGCTCCTGGTAGAGTGAAATTCTATCTCCAGCATGGCTGACCCATGGCTGACTGAGAACCCTTCCTCGCCAGGAGGAGGGACCATAGAATCTACATCCATGAAATAAGTTGAGAAGTTAGTGAGGTCAAAATTGTCAGATGGTGTTTGCAATGTCATGCTTGGTCCACCACTCTCTGCACTTAACAAATGCTCGCGCTCCACCAAAGAAAGTTCTAAGAGATGGCATTAGGAGAAACATAATGGAAGTATGAATGGGACATACTTTTGAGGAGAGCAGAGTGCACTTCACGTGCGTCCTGTTCACGTTCACGAATGACTCCAGCATGCAGTGTTTTGACTTTTCCCCCGCCACCAACATGAACAATGCATTGTCTTGAAACACCATCCAGGGAATTGCAACTGGCAGGCATGGGGAACAGAGGTGTGTAGTGAGCGTTAGCAGCAATGAGCAGGTTATAAAGTTTTGTACGTTACCTTGTTGATTTGTCGCGGGGGGCTATGTGTGCAGGAAGCAGAGCCAGATTCAGTCCGTTGATGGAGGAATAGAGATAGGTCTATAGTCTGTGTGTACCGCCAAAAAATGCTGGAAGAAATGGTGAAATTTGGCAGGAGGTGGGAGCTCATCACGGTAGACGGTGAGCACGTTGTTTGGCAGGTGTTTGCGTCAGCATGACTGCCAAAATTGGCCTGGGAAAGACGTACCGGAAAGAGAAGTCAAGGCTGTTTGAGAAAACACTCACAAGTGACTGAAACCAGCTGGGGTGCACTGCCGGTGCTCGATACCAATGCAAATAAGCTTAATTAAGTGACAGAGAGAGTGCGGTCAGGCCACTTTACTAATTCAGATATGTGGGAATCATAGGTGATTTTATTTTGCAGATTCCATGCACAGCCACTCGCATCTCGCGCGCACCGCATGTCCGCCCTCACATCATCCGCATACTCATCTGTCTGTCCTCCCCATGTCCTTAGATGTTCATTGGTGCGTTTTCTCACTATATTCCCATTTTGACTAATTTTTTTCCATCGCTAATGCTCAGGTTTGCACTTCGCACTCAGCCAAGACCCTGTTACATACTTCATGTACTATTTATAGCCTGTTCAGCTCGCTAATTCGGACCTGTGTGCCTAGTGACGCTTGGTTATTTTACACATACTATCCCTCTACTCTATATTCTGGGTTGATTTTCCACCCACTTTCTCTGTGTCCTTAGATACAAGGGAATTTTACTTGTTGATTGCAGTGACTATCTAAGTCTTGCGCATTAGTTGTCCGCCCTTCACCTTAGCATCAGCCAACCTTAGTTGGGGTGTTAACAGTAGTCTCGCTTCATCTCTCTCTCATCTCGTTCGCTCATCCTTACTTTGCACTCGCTCGCGCGCACTACCTTCGTGTTGCACATCTTGCCCTTTGCCTTTTGCACTCACGTGTCTGCCTATCATTTATCGCATTGCTCCCGCCTCGCCTTGATGTATGACTTGAGGTACTGGGCCTTGTCATGACAATGTTTTATATATGAGACTTTTTGTTGTGCTACAGTATATAATGTATGAGTACTACAAGAACAGGTGCCTGCAATGCCATTTTAAATAACTTTGCCACTGATATTTTGTAGCTCATCCACGGTCCTGTCACCCACCAGGGACAGGCTTCTTTTGCATAATATCAAGATTGTATTTGATATGGTTGACGTCACCACGTATACATCTTGTTCCATTCAATTCCATGTCAGTGCTGTCAACCACCGGCCTCTCTCAGCGGCATTCATCAACGGAGGCAGAAACTTGGTGGCGCCCGATGGCTATGGAAAGCTTTTCTTCTGGGAATCAGCTTCTGCCAATTTATTGTGGTCAATTGAATCAGGATGCTGTAAGTGTTAAAACTTCCTTCAATGGAAATTCTGTGCAAATATATACTAATGTCTTCATGCGCAGCAAACATACAGGCTCTGGCAGTAAGTCAAAGCTTCAATAATTTTGTGTGCACCTTGTGATGATATTTGTGCGGTTCTGTAAGACACCGACCATAGATATACAGGTTTGCTCTCTGGCGTTTTCTGGAGAGTTTATAACAAACACAAATGAAGACTGTCATCATGTCGTATTTGTCTGGCAACTCACCCGTGAGACATGTACTCAAGCTTTGGACATATGTAGTGCTTACAGATCTTCCTTAGAGCCTGGACTATTGGAATCCTGAATTGCGATCTCAAGACAACCACTGTGTAGAGAGCCTGCAGCCATTGCTCTACGTCGCATTGGCACGCCAGACCTGTCGTGCAAGCAGTGATGAAGGTAGTCATCAGGATCAAGCCAAGCATGATGCACTGTTCATACTTCCCTAGAATTAAGCTGGGACACAAGTCATACAAACAGATTTTATTGAACCTTGGCTCACTCATACTGACATGTCCCCTTTATGTGGCGTCCGCATGGGTGTGTCGCTTACATTACATGTTTCTTTTCACCTGTAACTTATCTCTATCCAGATCCATGCATTCAGGATGGTCCCATACCTAATCACCACAAGCCAACACATACGTCGGATGCATGCAAGATAGAAGAGCTTGATTCAAATCCTCAGCGCAAGGATCCAGCACCCCTGTTGTCTAGCCTGCACGTTGCGGCACAATGCATCCCTATCCCTATGAGTGGGATGATCCCAGATGATGAAGATTCTATGCCTAAATCTCCATTGATCATGGGCGTCAAGTCAGTGCTAGCTGTTCAAACAAGAGAAGTGTTTTTAGGATCTGGCAGGTTGGCAAATTGGATGGTTCTCCATGAGAAGAGGCATCAATGCACGCCCATGATCTGTAGGGCATTGTCCAAGGTACTAACTTATCTCACATGTTTGAGTGCTTTGATGATCTTTCTGTGTCCGGTGGAGGGTTACATCGAGGCTCGATCCAGCCTTGGGGCTACTAATTACAGGTGTCATACGAGTCTGTTATCTGATGTCCTTAATCTTACCTAGACTTAGTAATAGCATACACTATGTCAACACGTCCCTACCAATGTAGGGTCCATTGCACTTGGCCCGATATGCAGCGCTATCAGTCCAGCTTACCGTATATAAGCCTGTTTTTGATGACTCGCTTCTACTGGTAGCGACCCTCTGCATCCGTCAAATCAATGACCACCTTCACAGTGGATCCAGTTAAGTCGATATACTCTTTGAATGTACAAGTAGAACTATGGGCACACCTGTGATCATACATGAATAATAGCTCACTCAATTAACCTACCGATGGCATATTGCATTTTTGAAAGTATGGTACAAGCGAATTAGATGTGATTGTTGGCTAACAAATTGGCAGCAAAGAGGGCATTGAGGATGCCGCTTCAGCTGAGAATTAATGCATATAGCACAAAACAGATGTCCTAGTACACTTTTTTGTTAGTGAGATCAGGTTGCAACTTAGCTGAGACAAAACAAACAAACCACATGGTGTGACCAAGGGTATCACTGTTGCGTCATCAAATTTGAGATGACATACAGGACATGTAGACATGGTGATTGGCTGATTGGTATATATCTGGAGGCTCTATATATATACAAACACCTGGATGTCACTGAATGTAAATATTTATGATCTTATAAGTGTCTTACATGCATGGGAGAGGCGCAACTCTATTGCATTTTCAAAATCTGGGATGAACCAGCGACTATAATAGTAGGAGGCCGTGCTACTGCTTAGTAATTACAGCAAACAAGAGTCATCCTTTGCTTGGCCAAATTCCAATACGATACAAATCCCTCCATAACACTATATTTCACCAGAACTCATCTCTCAGGTTTGCAACATGCTGAGCCAGATCCTTTACATTCAGAGTCTATGTCACCTGTCTGAAGGGGATAGCAAACAACTCAACTTATTAGTACTTGGAGGAGGGTTTACTTTATAGTGCTCGAGGATGTCGATATGGTTTGTTTAATCTTGTTCTTTTTGAGACCCTCTTTAAATTATTAGCTGTGCCTCCGCAGACTTTGTAGCAATCTTCAATTGCAGTGCTCTTAACCTCACACTCCACCACCAGATGGGCATTGTGAGATAAAAATACCTGGATGATTTACTCGACTATTTCCGTCAGAGATGGTAACTCAATCACAGCTCTGGACTACATATCTGGTACTAGTCTCATTGTGGTGTCTGCATGGCCACCAACTAGCAGCCCATACGGCCTTTGGTTACTCTTTTGGCAGGTTCAGCATGATGCGCAGAATGTTCATACATCGGGTACTAGCGTATTCCACCAGATGTATTTCCACAGGTAAGACAGGTCTTTCTTGTGCCTGAATGCACTAATAATGAATGGACTTGGTCTATCAGCAGTTTGCATAGTTTTTGCTCTCCCACCAGAATGTCTGGGATGCATAGCAGTTTCCCATCCTGCAGGTGCAACCTCAGAAGTCCGTGCTGCAGGACAAAATTCTTATAGGACTTAGGTGCGTCCAGGATGGTCTTGAAGAATGGATCTTCCTCATACCCTTTAACTTCAGACAGCATTGCCTCCTTTTCAGGGCATGTTAATGGTTTGGAGTGGTGGCTTGGTCAGCCCTTCTTTCACAGATGTTGTCGTCTGGTATGGCTCAGGCTCAGGGTTTGGCTCCTTTAGGTGCACCCCTCCCTCCTTTCCTTTGACAGGACCCTTAAGGATGAAACGATCGTGCATCCGCCATGCAAATTCAGCCAAAGTCTCGGGTCGACTGGTTTCCATGGGTTCAATGGGTTGTCAGACCCATGGGTGTCATGCAGCAGGGCTGATGGGTAAGCCTGTTGCTTTGTATCAACTCCATTTCTCAGTATCTTAGCAGCATGCTGTATGATGACACGCACTCACTGTGCAACCACCTCATATCTGCTATTCTTACTATGGGAGAAGTGTACCATATCTTCCACCATCAACTTCTCATGGACTACGGGTAGCAGTTGATGTCCCTTGTGTCGTTATTGGTTTTATTCATGATGCATTTTTTTTCCTCAATAGTCATCTGGGAGGACCCTCTCATCTCACACTCTGGGAAAGACGTGACTGCCTCCTTTTTCGGCAGCATTTATGCCCACTCTCGTGTGGCACATAATGTGTGTACCATGTTTCTGCTTGCTGTCCTAATGATGGTAATGATTAATGTTGATCCTCGTCAGCCGATACACGCTCCATTACATAGCTTCTTGTGATGATGCTTGTGGGCATCCTTTAGTCAGTTGTACGTGCTGATGAAGGGAAGTCCTGGCAGGTCATTGAAGGGTTGCCCAAGGGCCGAGGAAGATGAAGGTTAACACGGACCATGTCATTATTCTGGACATTGGTAAGAGGATCTCATTTTGCACGACATGTAGGCTGATTTGTGGTTCATGTTAGCTACTGATGACCGAAATCTTGGTCTTGACTCCACATTCAGAGCCGATTTGAATCCTTGCTATGTTTGCTAGGTTGTCAAGCCATGCTGAGTTTCAGAGGTGTGCAGAGAGCTCACATGGAAGTCACCGCACAGAATGAATACATGGCTGGCAATAATCATGACCCTAGCACACTTTGATAGAGAAAATTACACGGGGAGATGGAACCATCTTATTCTGTTATGCAGGATGAATAGCATTACTTACGCAGGGCCTAGTAATATAATGTATCCTATTGCTAATGGGCAGGAAAATGAGAATATTTGTGAAAGACATGGCCGGTGTCACTCAAATTTAAGTCCTCGAGGACAAACATTGACCTTGGTAGATCAAGTAAGTATCTGGGGTCTTCAGCCTTTTCTTACCCTTTCACCAGTGGCAATTTTCGACAATGAATCCTATTGTCAAAGGCAAATAAAAGGGTATCATTTTCTGAAGCGAGTTGCAACGGTAGATAATGTACCCTTTAAATGCTCATCCTAGGGTTAGATAATAACATACTTTGTATGTCGCATATATGTTAGCCTTTCCATCTGCTAAAAATAATATAAACAAGCCTAGCCTTTAATCAACCCAGATGTTCTTGGATATTGCAAGGCGAAGATTGATCATCTGTTTGCATACAAAAGACCAATGTGTTGATACCATTCTGAATCTTAATACTTCTGACATCTCTTTTGAGAAAAAGTCTAAGGTTCACCCACAGCATCTCGGTTGCAAAGAATTAAATTTAGCACATTCCTCAAAGGCAGCCTTTCAGTTACCTGTCAGTATCAAATATTTGGAAACCTCCCGCCAGTCCTTTTCTGCATGTGTATCTTAACCTATGCAAATAAAAGTTTTGTTTCTGTTAGACATGCCAGTTGGAAGATGATGTCGCTTGAAATAAATGCTTTGTAAATTGACAGTCCATATAGTCATAATGATACATCTAATGTATTGTAATGACCAAGAAAAATAGGATACATTAATGAGGTGAACGAGCAGGTGCTTTTGAGCTACCACAGTGATGTATCCATGAGGAGGATCCCATTCCGCTTCTTACCACTTTAGGTTATGTATCCGATACATTGCTGTTAGGCTATCATTACTGATGTATCTGTTTGCCGGATCATATGAGCGTGGTTTTAGCTGATGTATCTAATACATAAGTGACTGTTAGGCTACATACTGACTATCCTACTGATGTATCCATTTGGCAGATCATATGAGCATGGGTACTTCCGGGTCCTTGTACTAATCCTTCACCGTTTTAGGTGATGTATCTGATACATTACTGTTAGGCTATCATACAGACTATCCTACTGATGTATCCGTTCGGCGGATCATACAAGCACAGGTACTTCCAGGTCCTTGTGCTCATCCTTCACCGTTTTAGGTGATGTATCTGATACATTATTGTTAGGCTATCATACTGACTATCCTACTGATGTATCCGTTCGGCAGATCATACAAGCGCGGGTGCTTCCAGGTCTATGTACTCATCCTTCACCATTTCAGGTGATGTATCCGATACATTACTGTTAGGCTGTCATACTGATGTATCCGTTCAGTGGCAGGTTGTCCTTCTCTACCATTTAGGTGATGTATCTGATGCATCTGAGTTGTTGACTCACTTGCTGCTGTTAAGGAGGCTAATTATTACCTGTTCCTTCTCTACCATCTAGGTGATGTATCCAATACATCATTTTAATGGGCTATCATACTGATGTATCCATTCAGTGGCAGCCTGCCCTTCTCTACTGCTGAGGTGATGTATCTGATACATCCAAGTCGTTTTGACTCACTTATTACTATTAGTATTAAGTAGGCTAACAATTATGATCATACTAAAGTGATGTATCCGATACATTGTAGCTCATTCAGCCATGTTTGAAATTAGATTTTGCACATGGACCTCACAGTCGGCACTCGTTGACTATGTCAAGTCATCAATGTTTGATAGTTCCATGTTTCACTTTAAACACCCAGCGTGAAAGGTAGAAACAATATATTTGCATCTGACAAAACCCTTCTCCCACTAACTGTGGCGAGTCGGGGATGCAACTACATAAGTACATATTGTAGATAAGATATTTGATATCAAAAGGAAGTGTATGTAACGACTTAGACATTTTTTTGCTTCCTGTACAAATATAATTAGTTTTCAATGCTCCAGAGTGTTAGCATTGAGTACGACTTACTTCTTATAAGCACCGTTTACAGCAGAACTCCCCTGTTTTCTTGAGCTGGCAATCTCTGACCCAAGTGAGTTGGCAATTTCATTGTGCTTGGAAATTTGCCGAACTCATTTGCCATGACTGACAATCAGTGATACGGTTACCTTGCTGGAGGGTATAGGCTCTGCCGAGGTGGAGCTGGACACAGGTGCAGACTCTGCCGAGGTGGGACTGACAATCAGTGACACGGTCACCTTACTGGAGGGTGTAGGCTCTGCCAAGGTGGAGCTAGACACAGGTGCAGGCTCTATGGATGTGGACATGGGGGAAGGCTCTACTGAGGTGGACACAGGTGCAGGCTCTGTATCTGTGGACATGAGGGAAGGCTCCATGGAGGTAGACTTGGAAGGAGCCCGTGGATGTGACTTGACAGGAATGGAGGGAGTTTGTGAATGGGACTCAACAGGAACCATGGCATCCTTCGTGATAAGATCAGTAATCATGCTGGATGACTGCCTACCTTGTATATCAGACTGAGAAGGTGTATTGACCTGACAGACAGGCAAAGGTGAAGCCTGCTGTGGTGTGATGTTATTATTTGCTGATGAGGCGACCTCAGAGATACTAAGCGGCTTTGGCATAAGAGAGGTAGAAGGCAGTATGGGCCCATGTGTGGGAGGCAGTGGTGATTGTATTTGTGGAATTTCCCGAGTCCCGTACATACTCAAGAACTCATAGAATCCTTCTGCAGCCAGCATCAAAGAGATAACATTGGAGCCCAAGTGCATCGAAGAGACAGCATCAGAATCCAAGTGCATCTGAGAAGCTGAATGCAAAGGACATAATGGGGGCATTGTTGATAATGGAGACTGAGAAGACGAGGATCCGAGCGGTTTGGATTCATGAGGAAATGATGTGGAGGACACCATTAAGATATCACGTGGGAATTTTTCTACCATCTCTGATACATCATAGGTGCTGTCGACGTCTTTCAATAACTCAGGCTCTAGTGTCGAATGTTGACTTGCACTATAAACACTTCCTTGCTCCTTTACTGCTGCAACCGCTATCAAGGCACAAGTCAGGAACATTCCAAATTTGGTTTACCGCACAGGTCAGACTCGGACTTATGAAACATGCACTTGGTGAACTCTTTCCATGGCCGCATGATCCCTGAGTCAAACTCAGGATATACTTGGTCGAACTGATTTCCAACTTCAGTCGCACCAACATGAAAACTCTGGACGACAATCTTCCCTCCCATGGCTGGTGTTGGGCCACCCATAAGGACTGTGAAAACATAACCGGTAAGCCTCTAAAGCTCATTGAAGAATTCTGTGAGTGCACCAGGGAGTCTATCAATATATCTGTAGATGCAAGTTGCAGGTGAGCACTGGTACTCATGCCGATGTGTAGTTTCAACTGACACTTGATGGTCAACCACCTCTGCGCCCTTTGTCTCCTCCAACTCTGTCTTCTTCTTTTGCTTTGCTTCTTCAATGAACATCGCTACCTGTTGTTTGACGTCATCGGATGCTGAGTTATACAGCAAGCTGGTTTGCTTTTTGATAACCATTAGCTTAGATTGGGATCTTTACCTCTGTTTTCTCAGCTGCAAGCCTTTGCCTCTGCCTCAGCTTTTGCTGTCGAGAAGGCAAGATCAAGAGTGGGCTTGATTATATTGTCAAAGAACAACTTTGAGAACACCTCTGTTGCTTGTGGACCACGGACAGGTCTCGTGTTGCTCATCATCTGGGCAACCATACTCTTTCTACTAATTACGGCTGTCATTAGGTATGTGCTCGTGGACGTGCCCGCTGTGGTCACATCTGCAGTCATCATTCTATTATTGCGGTTTTTGTTGTGACAGTTGACTTTAGATGAGCCCATATCATTTTTGAATTTATTCATGATTTGCTGATATCACAATTCTCATAAGGGCACGTGTTTGACCTAAGAATATTACAGTCATGTACCTGTTGACGGTTTTTGACAGCCTTGCCAACCACAGTCTTTTCGCTCGACCGTCAACTCAACATCGAGGGGGATAGATGTGAAGCCATTCTGGGAATTTCTCGAACCATTCTTCGAATACTGGCTTCCAAAATCCAGTATAGTTGCGCTTTGCTTGACATACTTGGTATTTAGCTGGGTGTTCTTGAAAGAAAGTTTCTTCTTTGGGGGTAGCCCACTTTGGCGGTGCCATCTACTATTCATTGTAAGTGACATAACCCTTATGTGAATATTTAATAACACCCATGGTTTTAGTTCAAGGTGTCGATGGGCAAGCGAAATGAAAAAGAGAATGAAGGCTATCGAAGCACTCGTTTGGGGTGTGCATGATGCATGGACCATAGAAGTGTGTCTGATACAAGATTTAGGTAGTTAAATTTCTATCTATGTACCCTGTATAGAGCTGGGGCCTATACGCCATTACTGTCATTGTTGTTCTCATAGTTAAAATATAACAGTAGCATCTTAGAAACTTTGAGATTGGGAAATGAACACAGTTAAATGATTGCTCGAAAGATGCCTCAGCAGCTTGTACAGTTAGAAGTTAGTAAGTAGCAGTAGTTTTGAATTATTAAGTGGCTGTCATTCTACAGTTTTGGTCCGACTACAAACCAAGTTCTAGGTTGTCTGCAGTGTCTATGTTCATGGTGTGCGCATATCTAACATATAACATGAACCTAATTCAAGCCATTGCCTCGATTCAAGGCTTAACTGTATTATGATATCATAGATCAGTATCTGTATTGATAGCTAGCTATGTATAATATTATTAGTTTCCGTCTGACTACTATCAAAGGTATGACTCCGTGCCATGGTTCAAGAAGTTACTGCTTCTTTTCAACCTTTTTCTACCAACCACCATCACAATGCTACAGCCTCTGCAACCAAAATTATGCCACATCCTCCTATTCATACGACACTTGAGGCAAAATGGCAAGCAAGTCGTGAAAAAAACCAACACCATTATGAAAAGTAAGACTAATCACTCATATTAATTGTGTCTGATCGTCCCTGACTGGTCAACCAATTGAAGGAATAGAGACAGAATCTTAAGCTGGTGGAGACAACTTTGTGTTGAACAGAACACGGGGCCATCAGAGCTCCAGAAAGCAATTACAAAAGCCCTGCGTAGCTATGACTCCGATGAACATGAAGATGAAGATCAGCTGGAGACATTAGGCAATTCTAGTGAGGAGAACGATGACGACACACCATATGTCATTTTATAAATAGAAAGTAAAATGAACATGAAATTAATAACCCACAGATACAGATCGGATCTTCCGGAATGTCTGCTTGCTATAAAAAGGATCAAAGACAACATGTTGTCGTTGATTGATGAACCTTGCACATTCACTGAGGCACTCTTGCTTCAGTTTGTAAAAAGCATTACATACACAGATGACCGCGCTGACGATGGTGATCAAACCATTGTCCCGGATATGATAGCCAAGGTCTGACACTTACTCAATCAAGCCATCCCTGTTCAAGACAAAATCCATAATTTCTGTGGTTCCTTAGCAGCTGAGTTTAGTGCTGCTAACTTTGATGTAGAGGGGATTTCAGAACTCTGCATTGCTCACTCTATGGGGGAGTTAATGTATCAGAAGGGTTATCATCTCTGAGTCTTTCCATTGAGTGGCCTCTGTACAATTGTAAATCATCTAGTATATTTTTGCACCAATGTAACTTGATTTCACCTGCATGTGACAGTGGACATGGCTCTTTTTGATTCCAGATGGTCTTGAGCCCATGATATGCTGACAAATCATATGACATTGCCTGCCAGTGGCATAAGAAACTTTGGACCCATATGACATTGATGCCAGCCCAACTGCACCTCAACCATGAAAACAAGATGATTCGTTTTTTTGTTCCAAAATTTCATCTTAAGGCCCATATTCAATCATGTTAAACGGCATTCTCATTCAACTTTGGGAAGGATGTCGGATGCACGGATGGGGAAGTGCCTGAGAGAGGGTGGGCAAATATTAACCGTGTGGCATCAAGTATCAAGGAAATGGGGCCAGGAGCACGCCGCAATACATTGGACAACCACTTTTCAGACTGGAACTGGAAAAAAGTAACGATACTTGGTGGGTTGGTGACTGGACTGTTTCATTCTCATTCTCATGGAATTGCAGGGCAAAACATGCTCCACAAAATCAAAGAAGCTTCATTGAGAAGAGCTTGATGAACTACAACAATCAATTCCAGCATCATCACTCTCTGTTTGGAGTCAGAGATTGAGGCATGGGAGGAAGACAACACATGGCCAAACCCATTTGAGAGTAGGGTTGTCCATGAGTTTTTCTCTCTATTGATTTATTCTGAAACTCAATTACATTGGACAGCCATGACTCAAGATGCTATACGCCACCAGCTGGCTGAAAAGGAGGCTACAGACTTACAGGCTAGTGTAGATGTCTCATTACACACTGACATCTCCCCTAGTGTCCTCATCGCATTGGGTATTGACTTACAAGATCAGCAGTGAGTATTGCAATATTTGCGGGAACCTCCTCTCATGAACGAAAAAAATAGATGGTGTTTGGCTGCAGACATTTCTGCTTTGGGTCAGCATGCAACCGACACACAAAATACCAAAATATATATTCAAAGCAACGCTCTGCAATGTTGACTGGACAATTGGGCTCAAATCCAAGTTCTTTACATGCCTGCAGTTGCTCTGATCCGAGCCACAGAGGAAATCCATCATTCTGAAGGCATCGCAGCACTCAAACCAGAGCAATTTCAGCTCTGGTTACCATCCCAGCTTGCATCCCATGACCCACACCTTCCCTGCGACAAAAAACTTCATGAATGTGAATGGGAACTCTGGTATGCCCAAGCCCATGATGCATTTAACAATGTTCGACAGCACATTCACTTATTTGCTCACCTCAACACATTCAAGACAGCAAATATATGTGGTCAATGTGCCTCCACTCATGCGCGCACCGCTCTCAATCACACGATTGAAAAGAAGCATGCTAGCAAGCATAAATATCATGCTGCTCACGATGCACTCATTGCCCTTGCTCCCTTACTCAGAAAGGTTGGCCGGACTGATATCTTACGCCCTCTTGGAGTAACAGATATGAGGCCTATGGGTGACTTCATTCAAGGACAATCTGAAGGTACTCGTGATATACTGTGGATATGGAAGACACCCGGAGTGCTGCAAGACAATACTTTAGGACTGTATGTATCACAATATCACTATTTGAAAGCTGCGAAGTTGACGGATGGCTGACAGGTCTTCGCATTGAGTGGTGCAAGGCAAGAGTGCAAGAGGCATGTTGGTCCGAAGAATTGCTGCTGTTGCTTGAAGAGATGTAGAGGGTGCTGACCTTCTTAGCCTGGCAGGGTAAATGGTGGTCCAGACTGGCTTCGGCATGTCATTTAGAGAGATCAGCAGATAGTGAAGGATCTGCCACTTCAGTCAACCCCTTAAATAGACCTCTTAGGTCTATGTGTTTGTGGCTAGCAAAGGACCTAGTGGGTGTGTTCTAGAATGGTATTCCCAGTATTTTACTCTATGTACTGGGATATCCCAGTCCACACTGAAGCAAGTATCTGGGCCATCCCAAGGACCTATCTGTGATCTTTCCCAATCCCAACTGGGATCACTCCAGCATGTCTCTGGAAAGTCCCAGGGCATTTATTAGGTGGGCTTTCCCATCATAAATAGGGGTAATAGGGGTCCTTTTTCAAACAATTTCGGGACATTGGAATCCACAATTCTGTACAATCATGGGAAGTAGTGGTGGATATGTACATCTGTAAAGTAATTAGTACAGACATAAAATAAATTCAGGCCCTTGAATGATAGCACTAATGCAGCCTAGATAACTTAAACACATGTATTGCCAAATTACTTATACACTATATAGCAAAAACAGTGAATAGGTACATTATGTGGCCAGTACTGCCAAATGAATAATGTGTGCTTACAATAGTGTATTGCACCACTAAAGACTCTCAATACAATGGACACCTATATATTCTAGCTATTTGTGAACAGTTTTTGAATGTCAATGCTGCACACTTTGAGGCATAATTTTCAAATTGCCCAAAATAGGGTGTTTTGGGCTCTCCCACTTGTCATTCTATTGGCGACCAGGCCTTCCCACCAACCCTGTCCACACCATTTGGGCTCTCTCACCTATCATTTTATTAGCAACTGGGTGTTCCCACCAACCCTATACATATTATCTGGGCTCTCTCACCTGCCATTTGATTAGCAACTGGGCCTTCCCACTAACCCTATCAACACCATTTGGGCTCTCCCATCGACCATATATATGTTATCTGGGCTCTCCCGCCTATCATTATATTAGCAACTAGGCCCTCCCACTGACCATATACACATCATCTGGGCCCTCCCACCTGTTATTATATTAGCAACTGGCCTTCCCGCTCACCCTACCAACACCATTTAGGCTCTCCCACCTGTCATTCTATTAGCAACTGGGCTATCCCACAAATCCTGCTCAGTGTCAAAATTAATTAGTTGTCACACATAACATGCATAGATTTTTCCCCTCCAAAATCAGTGCAGGTGGTGTTAATTCAGAGTATTTACAAGTCATGTGATGCATATATTTTCGCTGGCAATGAAAGTCTTCATCAATTAACTCGAGATATATATTATCAATGCAGTTACTATGGCCTTATAATACCATATAAGTAGCACCCTTGGTATTCCTGCTTGTCCGTGCAAAAAAATAAGAGTCTATGTGGGAGGTGACCAACTGCCCTGGCGAGATAATTCACCATATAATCATACCAGGGTTAGTCCAACAAATACATCGGATTGTCAATACAAAATCATCAAGCCAAACATGGACTACACATAGGATTGTAATATTACACAGTGTTCAACAAGAGCAGATAGATGTATGACCTACATTTTTCCAACACATGACAGCACTACAATAAGAAGACACATCAAAGCTTCATCCACACTGGAGACAGCAACTGAGGTGAAGAGGTACATGAAGTACAACAACTTGTGGCGCTAGTGTGGAAAACCAAAGGCAAGCAAAGTCATGTTTCGAATGAGTGGGCAGCATAATTCTTGGCTAAAGAATGTTAGTAGCAAAACCTCGAAGGCCCGTCTTCACAATAAGTGTCACCAGCCCCCCTTACTTGAAACCTCTGACTTTGGTTATCACCCTGATTTTGTCGGTGTGAGTAATGATGATGTTGACGGTATGAATAGTCCCCATTATCAGAAGGATTTGTTTTGCGCTGTCTGTAGGTGGGCCAATAGTACCTTGCGTGAGAGGACTCGGCTCGCTCTGGGTACACAGGAGGTGAACGCGAATATTCATGACAGTGGTTTTGGGCAATGAAATTCCTGTCCTCGCGACGAGGGTAGGGCTCGCGTCTAAGTAATGAAATTAGTGTGACCTGTTGTGACTCGTGGAAGTTAATACATACTCCAAGTCTGTGTCATTATGAGAATGAGCGGGATGTTCCTCCATGCGCCGTGCCAATAGGCTACATATGGGCATCGAGTCATCACCACTCCCAACATGAAGTTCATTCCCCAACCCTTCGACAACAAATCCAACATAATTCAAGCATGAGCAGATTGCAGATATTGGGCTGCAGATCCATTTCAGTGGCCACAGATGTACAATGACCTGTACGCTCAAAGTTTTGCAATCCCATGTTGGGAATCCTATATGGACGACTTGAGCATGACATATGCGTGGTTCAGGCCAGCTTTTGTGAGTGACTTTGTGCCAATTGCGCCCAGTAATCTTTTTGGTCAGCTCAAGATGGACATTCTTGACCATCTCAAGTGATTGTACGAGAAGGCTAACAAGCGGGTTAGCAGCTACAAGCTCACAAGGATGCACAAAGAGGATCATGTTGTTGGGTGGGTGCATGCAATGCGCGCTTCCAGCAAGCTATGGCCTGGCGCGACATTGTCATGGTCGTTGCTGAATATCAGTGTCGCTTTCTTGATACCTGGGTGCTTCTAGACTACTGCAAAATCATTGAGCCCCACATGTGTTTCATCGACATCTATAAAGTAAGGGAGGATGGGTGAGGGAAGTACCGGACGCTCACGTGGTTTTCGCTTGGGGCGCATAGTGCCATGTGGTTTTCGAGTAGATACACTTACCTCGCTTATTTTGCCAAAGGCCATGTGATTTCGCTTACCTTGCTTAATGCTTACTTTGGAAATCTCGCGTGGTTTTCTCGCTTGAGCTTGCTAATGGTGACTACGAAAAAATCTTAATTCAGAATTTCGAGAGGTAAATTTCCATGGTGTCCAAAAATGCTACCAAACACAATATAGTGGACAGTGTTCTGCACGCCTACTGCGCCGCGCCCATAATATGGACAAACAACTCACTTTTCCTACTATAAGGGAGCGAGCATCGAGAATAGCAAAAGCATAACAGATTTCGGTTACACAATTTGTTACATAATTTGGTGACACACATCATTACACAAATCATTACACAATTGGCTGCTGCTTTTGTATAGAATTCTCGAATTAAATTGCCCTCCCCCGCAGGCAAGTGTAACAAAGTGTGATACACTTTTTGTGGGTTTTGATTATTATCAACAAAGATAGAAATGACTTATTGATGGGCTCAGGCTACTCAAATTTTGCACTTGCTAAACAACTGTTTAAATATCAAACATGGAGGGAAATATGCCCATTCCATAAGTTGCTGACTATATATTGCTACACGCAAGGTGCATGATGCTAATGTCTGCACATGCTATTTAGATATCATGAACATATTACCCCAGAGCACGAGTGTCACTCCCAACTTGAACGTGATAGAGTCAATTGACTTCAGATGACGTCCCCTACCAGGTGCAATCGTCGACATGCTGCTCACGATAGGCCTGCGCCTCATGTACCACAGCCAAATTTCATGCCAGCTAATGAACCTCAAGCAGGGCCTGTTCCACGACCTTTTGCATGGCAGCCTCCTCCTCACTTTCCATATGAACCGCTACCAGTTGGTCAATATCCTGGCTTGCCAAGGAATGAAATTGTGCATGTGCAACGTGCTCATCAGCACCCTCCTGTTGATTATAATGCACATTTGAATGAGCAGATGAATGCAGCTCATAATGATAGACACCGTCAACGGAATTGTTGTCGGCAACAGGACAGAGAGGAGATAAGAGAGCAGGCACAGGCGGAGTTAATGGCAGCTGGGTTACAGCCCATGCAGGTACCTCAGGTGCATAATAAACCTGCTCAACCTGCTCCTGCTCCTCCTGTATATGGTGCCATTCATTATGAGGGTGGAGTTGGTCCTCACAACTTTGACAATCCTCTTCATTACTTTGCACCTAATCCTGCACCACCTTTGGATGGACTGCCTGAACCTGATTATCATCAGTTTAATATTCAATTTCAGCAACATCTACAGGTAGAACAATTGGAACAAGAGCACATTAGAAATGACTTGCTTCAAAGGCAAGCACAGGAGGATTTTCGACGACATCAAATTCAGCTACTATTGCAACAACAAGAAGCTGAGAGGATCAATAGAGAGGCTCAATGGTGGCATCAGGAGGCTCTTCACCTGCAGCAGCAAGAAGCTGAGAGAATTCAAAGACAGGCTCAATTGCAGCAGCAGGAAGCTCTTTGTTTTCAACAACAAGAAGCTGAGAGAATCCAGAGATATGCTCAGGAAGCTCTTCGCCTGCAGCTGCAAGAAGCTGAAAGGATCCAGAGACAGGCTCAGAAAGATTTTTGCCTGCAACAGCAGGAAAATGAAAGAATCCAGAGACAGGCTCAGGAAGCGATCCACCTGCAGCAGCAGGAAGCTCAGCAGCTTAATAGAGATAATCAACATGCTTTTGAAATGCAGCAGGAGGAAGAGGTGCAGCACAATAGGTTGACTCAGGATCGTCTTCGAGCAGGCCAACAGGAAGAGGAGCGGCACAATCGACTTGCTCAGGATCGTCTGCGAGCAAGAGGCATTATGTAAATACAATGATCCTGCTTCTCAAGAAAATCACGAAGCTGATGAAGAAAGGAGAAGAGCTCAAGAGATTCAACAACGTGAGGAGCATGAGGCAGAGGATCAAGAAGTTATCAACCATATTATTCCTATCCCTGATGGAGCTCAACCATACAGGGAGCCTATAGATATCCACAATCTTAGTCCTCTTAATGTAGAGTGCACCAAGTGCCATGCATTGCACTTTGCATCCAAAATACTCTCAAAATTGTCCCTACGGAATCCAAAATTTGATACATGCTGCTTGGAGGGTAAAGTCATCCTCCTGCCCTTTCCACCATGGGCGCCAGAACTGCAGCGCGCTTATACTGATAGGACATTTGTCTCCAAGATTTGGCAGTACAACAGCGCTCTTGCATTCACGTCGGTCAGTGTTGATGTCAAGGATAGAGCCCTCCAAGGCTCTGGCCCCAATGCTTTTCGTATTCATGGATCTCTGCATCACCTCATGGGTAGTCTCATACCTCCAGAAGGCATTCAGCCTTTATATGCGCAACTTTATATCTACGATTCCAAGGAAGCCACCAACATTTGTGCCACCCGACCTGAAAATGAAGGTCTTGATCGTGGCATTCTCAGGAAGCTCCATGACATGCTGTATCGAATCAATCCCTATGCCGCTCTTTACAAGCAGGCCTATCAGGTCATGCAAGAGAAGCCTCCAGAGCAGCACATGGATGTTCGTGCATGCATTCACTTCCAGCAAGACACAGATGATCGAAGATATAATGTTCCCACTGCCGATGAAATTGCTGTGATCATTCCTGGAGATGGATCTGAGCAGGTGTCCAAAAAACGGGACATCGTCTTGCGGCTTCAAGGAGGTCGACTCCAGCGTATAAGTCAGCTCAGCCATGCATACTCCCCACTTCACTATGTCCTTCTCTTTCCATATGGAGAGAAGGGCTGGCACCTTGGAATACCTCTAATTCTCCCCCCAAATACCTGCACAGTCGCAAAGAATGTCACTCAGCTGTTGTACTATGCCTATCGACTTCATCCACACCCTGTTCCCATCTATCACAACAATATCTTTCGTGGTGGAAGATTGTTCCAGCAGTATATCGTCAATGTTTGGGCCTCCATCGAACAGAGCAATTTGAACTGGATCAGGAGCAACCAAGAGCGGCTGAGGGCGGACTGCTATCAAGGCTTAGCAGATAATTCGCGGTGCAAAAAGCACTTTCCAAAAACATTCTGTCCCCAGACCCTGATGAAGGATGATGGCTATCCCGAGTATGCGAGACCTGACAATGGTCGCACCATCCAAAAGAACGATATCATCTTCACCAACAAGGATGTTGTTCCACATCCCCCCAAACTGCTGGTGGAATTCAACTGCCACATCAATCTTGAGGTCTGCGCCTCTATCAAATCTGTCAAATACATCCACAAATACATCTATAAGGGAAACAACCACGCTATGTTGGAGATGAGAGGAGCGGTGGATGAGGTCAAATCATATCTGGACTCGAGATATATCAGCTCAACCGAGGCTGCATGGCGCATCTTCAAATTTTCAATGCATCTCGAATGGCCCTCTGTCTACTGTTTGCCGGTCCATCTCAAAAATGAACAGATGGTGTTCTATGACCCCGAGGATGATGCTGAGGAAGTCCTTGAGCGCGCAGAAGTGAAAGATACTTGCCTCACTGGATGGTTCAAAGCCAATGCCAATGAGAGCTTGGTGGCAGCTGGAGCCCACGACAGCCTCTATCAGGATTTCCCCTCAAAATTTGTTTGGAGCAAAGGTGCATGGAAGATACGGGAGTGAGGAATGGTGATTGGAAGAATGTATGCTGCTGCGCCCAGCTCCGGAGAGTGCTTCTATCTGAGATTGCTTTTGACTGTAGTGAAAGGTATGATGTCTAAGACAATTTTTATCAATCAAGCTCACCATAATTTCAAGGGGCTACCTCCTTTGAACACCTTCGGACACATGATGGGACTCTCTATGAGACTTTCAAGGAAGTGTGTTGGCACAGGGGTCTGCTTGATGATGATTACGAATGGATCCAGTGCTTGCGGGATGCCTCTCATATGTACACAGGAAATCACATGCGCAATCTCTTTGCCATCATCCTACTGCACTGCAACCCTACCAGCCCTGATGATCTTTGAAACCGCTTCAAGGAAAATCTCTGCGATGATCTGCGTCACCGCCTCACTCACGCACCGTTCAACATGCCTGAACCCACAGAGGAACAGGTACACGACTATGGTCTTCATCTCATTGATGGCATGCTCCACAAAAATGGCAAGTCTTTGGAAGCAATTCCTCAAATGCCAGTAGCTCAAATGGCAGAAAGATGGGGGGTCATGGAGGGCAACCAGCTCATCACTGAGCAGCGTCAGTATGACCTGCAGGAGCTTCAGCAGATAGTGGATGAAGGAGTCCCTTTGCTTAATGTCGAGCAGAGGGTAGTCTATAATGCTGTGATCGAGGATTCAATGAATCATAATCAGCAAAGACCCGGACACACATACTTTGTCCATAGCACAGGGGGATGCCGCAAGACGTATCTCTGCAAACTCATCGCTTCAAAACTCTGTGCTGAAGGAAAGATTGTCCTCTGTGTGGCCTCCTCTGAAATTGCTTCCCTCCTCCTACCAGGTGGATGTATGGCTCATTCGCGATTCAAAATCCCCATTCCCATTAATGAGGACAGCTCATGTAACATTAAAAAAGGAGATGTCATCCATGAGCTTCTCAAGGAGACCTCCCTCATCATCTGCGATGAAATTCCGATGCTCCATCATCATATTCTGGAGTGCCTTGACTGCACGTTGCGTGATCTTCTAAACAAAGAGGCTGATTTTGGGGGAATAACCGTGCTCTTTGGCAGAGACTTTAGACAGACCCTGCCGGTGGTGACCCATGGATTTAGGGAGCAGATAGTGAGCGCTACCCTTTGCAGATCTCAACTCTGGCAAAAGCTTCGTATCTTCCACCTCAAGAGAAATATGCGGCTTGGTCAAGACCCCACCTCTGATGAATTTGCAAGGTGGCTCCTTGAGATTGGAGCTGGTGAGGGCACAAATGAAGATGGAACTGTGACCCTCCCTATTCATATGCACTGCCCCAACAATGATGTCCAGTCTGTCAAGACTTAAGACACCCAAAGTAGGATGAAGCCGAAGGCCAGGAAGCCAAAAAAGAGCGTGAAGCGCTCTTTTTTTGCTTCCTGTACCGAAGGCACAACGGGTGTGTGCTAGTTACGTATAATGTTAACCCTAAATGGATGGGTTGTTTCACTCAAGATGTCGCTGTTGCCATGAAGGTGCACACTGCTGGAGTTCCTGTCTGGCTTATTCGCAATGCCAGACTCGTTCACTCCAATATGAACATCATCAAAGTAGTTTCATTAACACCACCCAATGACCTTGTCATCAGCATGTACCACCATCCCATCAAAATTTTTGCTCAACCATTCGACATCATCACCAGATGTCCTAGCAATCGCTGGTGCCATGAGGCTGCTTGTCAGCCATATTCTGACTTCGAGAAGCTGCCCGTTCCAAAACCCCAAGTTGAACAACTTGTCATGAAGGAGTTATTGGTGGGGAAGGCCTGCGTAGCCAAAGAGAAGGCAAAGGCAAAGCTTGGAGCCCCTTCAGTGACTTGACCCTATCGTGTAGGCCAGCCTGCCTTGACAATGCTCCCTAAGAGTCAGGCCAACCCACCATGGGCCCACTATTGAATGTCATCCCATGGCCTCGGGTGGGCCGGCACCTGTATTGTAGCTGATGCATAGGGGTGGGACCATGGGTGTGAGCATTAATAGGCGAGTGCATTGAAAGGTGGGCCTGCTGTAGAATGCAGAAGTGGTGGTTTGACAGTGTTGAGTGGGCCCATGTTAGATCAGGATTGGCAGGTGTATGCTGGAAAAATGGATTGGGGACAGGATATTGGGAATACCTGTCAGTGATGATTCATTATCACTGGCATGTATATACTAAAAGGTGGGGTGGACAGGTGGACATTGGGAATGATTACCGGCGACAGTTTATAAGCATCGGCGGCTATACCCTAGCAATATGGTCAGCAGATGGATCTCGGGGGGTGCTTGCCGGTAGTGTGACACTGGAGTTGGTAAATAAATGGGCCCATGGACATCAAAGTATATCGAAGGGTGGGCCTATAGTGGACTGGAGAACTAAGATCTCCTAAGTGTTGAGTGGACCCATGGTCAAGAAGGATTGGCAACTTGATTCTGGGAAATGTGACCCTGAAAGGACATTGGGAGTGCTTTCGGTAATGATGTGCTGGGGACAGGTGGTGGGTACATATTAGAAATGGGTGCTGGCAATGGTCGAGGAATGGATATGGGGAATACTTGGTGGCAAAGGAGGCATGGCCACATAGTATTGACTTTGTTGTACTGATGAGCACACGGCAGATGGGTATATGGGCCACAAACACCTAACACCAGCACCACATGGGGTACTGGCAATTACAATCACATTACTCCCCCAGCACTGCATTATATGTGGTACATGGCATGATGTATCTAGTCATATTTAAATTGCTATGGAGCCTCGCTGAATAGCACTGGTACACTACAAGAAGAGCCTAGCACAAGGGTTCATGATGTCGGCACAGTAATACAAAAGGACCACACTTCCAGTGAACTTAGTGCCGCATGTGCCATAATTCAGGTGAGATCAGTGCCTCCGGCGCCGTGACATGATATACATATTATTGGTCATATCTCACCTGCTCCCGGTGAATGTGGTAGTATGCTCAACTATTACAGGCATAAAGTATTGGCCATTTTCTAAGTACACCGGAACCACCGGTACCAAGCAAGGCACCAGTACGAAAGTAAATACTACCAGGACCTGACATTACATTGCCTCAGTGACAAACCGCGAAATCTGATTCACCAATAGCACATATCACTGGCACCCAGTCCGGCGCTAGTGTGATGCCGGGACCTGACTATGCCTCTGTTTGAGTAAAAGGTACATGGTGCCTCCTGGACTTTGCACGTGCTGGGAGAGTAGCTTCAGCCTTCCCCTTATTGGTGACAACAGAGCCAGAGCCACCACACTTCTGCTTCATGTGATGGCACTGTGCACAAACTGCAAGTTCAACATGGGTCTTGTTGTAACCTTGCCAGCACCTAAGTTGCCTCTGAGCACAGGGGTTGCAGGCAGGGATCCACTCTGGCGCAGTGAGGTTGGCGTCATCATCCTCTTTAAGTCCATTCATTGGACCAGCGACTATGGTGGCTTGCTTGGGCTGCAACAGGTGAGCAAATGAATATCATAAAAATATATGACCTACTGGGATATCCACAAATGGAGTTCCCATTCTCAGCGCTGGACCAATGTTGGGCACCTCATCCAACTCGTCGATCTCAACATATCCTGGCCCATTCTTTGAGGCCGGGTTAGGGCCTGAAGTGGCCTTTGGTGCTGGCGCAACTTGAGATGCTTGCCTGTGGCCGAGATGGGAGTTCTTGAGTGCAGGAGGGAGCCTTGTTTCCAGTGTTCACTAAATAATGTCAGATACATATATAAATTGTGAAAAAGACTTACCTTGACTGGTGCTGGCTCCTCCTTGGCCACCGGCTGATCATCCAATTCAAGGTCATCATCACTAGTGATGATGGCCTTCGACTTCGCCCTCTGGCGCTTGCTCTTCTGGGCAACACTGTGACTCCTTGCGCTCATCGCCCTGGGCCATGTACGCTTGCCGCGATTGAGTTGGCGACCCTGATCATCATTAGAGTCAGTTGTAGGAGTGTCCTTGTCCTTGGATTTGCAGGTGCCGGTTACCTCAGAGGGCCCTGCCGCTGCAGCCAGCGCTTGCCCATAGCCAACAGAGAGTGGATAGAGGGGGCTCTGCTTGCTGCGAGGATCTTCTGGATGTACATTGGCCCAGACCAGCATCGTGACAACCTTGCAAAAGGAGCTGTCCAGGTGTTCATGCAGCTCTGCAGCTGCAGAAAGTATGATGGGTGGCACAGATTCAACCTGTAGTGCGTACACTGTGAATACATGAGTCTATTTATATATTAGTAAGTGACATTAGTCAATCAAAGTCAATCAAAAGCAAATACTTGCCAGTTCTTTTTCCATCTCGATTGCAATTGGGATGTGCTTGGCATCAGCACCATTCAATTGTAATGCTTGGCCAAGCAGGTGTTCCACCATGTCACCTGTGCGGCGAAACACAGCATTAGCGGTAGCGGTAACGGCCTCCAGTGGGTTGGTCATTGTGCTAGATTGATGACTGCAAAGGTACTTGAAGGTTGAAGTGTGTGATGAGTGGCGATGAATTGAGGCAAATATATATTAGTCTGATGTGGACCTTTGTGGTGGATTATGTCATTGTTGTTGCCACATTTAGGTTCCACAATACAAAAGGGTTTGTTTGTCATCATTGCATTGTGGAACAGGCCATCATGTGGACCTATTGTATATCTCATTGGCATATCTAAAGTGTAAAACTTCATGTGGACAATAGTGAGTTCGGTGGTAGCAGGGAAAATAGTGAGCTTGGCGGTGGTGTGGAAAATTCTAAGTTCAGCGGTGTGATGCCAACAAATGTGTGACCGAATATTGTTGCCAATACCTGGTGGTGTGATTAACCACATTTAAAATTATGTATGCGACAATAAGTAAATTTTACAAAGTCACAATTGCCAACCAATGAGAATCATCACCCATATCATTGTTTGCTGAAACAGATGGTCCCAGACCTCTTGCCACAAATGCCACACATGTTTAAACTCCGCTTCCATCATATAAATGATAAGATGTTGCTGTTCATCGATACATCATTGCAACCATGTCTATCCCTGGTTTCACCGAACGTGTTGATCCTGCCGGCGAGCATACAACAATTGATCTCACCAATGTCGCAAACATATTCAAATATGCCGCATCCCGCTTGTTAGCAATATGCATGACATTGGAGACAAGTCCCCTCATCAAATCAGCAAGAGTTCGTCACAATGTCACAAGATACTTAATATGGGAAGGAGATGTAGGTTTTATGGTGAGTCGCTGGCACATCCACTGATTGGTAGCCGAACAGGTGTTTATCACACCATGGGTGGCATTTTGTGAGGGAATGTCTATTAGCCCCCCGCTATCACAAAATCTATGATGCTTCCTCGGCATTATCGGCATGAGCCAGGTAGAGCTCATCAATGATAGAGAGGTCTACACCGCATTCATGAAGTTGCTGCCAGCGCCATCCAGCACTTGGGTGAGAGGTTGCATCATCAAGGATTATCCACTAGCATGGTGGACTACCAAATTTGACAAGGTGGACTATGGGCCCTTCACAAGTCACTTGCCCAATTGCAATGATGTCAGGGCAATGGTTATTGACTATTTTGAACAATTGGTAAGTCTTCATGTGCATTCATGATTGCGCTGTCTCACAATTGTGCAGCCAGAGGGACGTCTGCTCATCACGCCGGCGACATTGGTGCAGTCACACTCGATGCCAGTCGCACAGCAGTTAGCTACTATCCAGGCCACTGTCCAGCAAGAAGACAACCATATTATTGCGATGCTGGAGACAAAAGTGGTCGAGGCAAGGTTGGTTGCTGTGTCACTACTGAGGATGGAAACAGCTTTGGGTGAGGATGTGCATGCCGCTACAGAACACCTTGTAAAATATTTGAAGCAGGAGGGAAACTAGCGCCGCATGGTAGGTATCACGTAGTGTACTATTCAATGTATGGAATTTCAAATGTATGACATTGGTGATTATATCATTAAGTTCCATGCTTTGTGGTCACTACAATAGCTGCTACAGAGCAGTCTGAAGTATTTGAAGGACTAGGCACTGGACTGCAACATTACATCTAATAGTGTACTGTGTACAATGTATGGAATAAGAAGTGTATCCTATAGGCGAGTGTATCAATTATATGCTTGCCTACCAGAATTATAATCCGCTGAACGTTGCCGCCTGCTGACGATTGCCTCTGGTTGCACCGTTGGGATACAGAATCATTATGCTGATTGCATGCACTATTGAATACAATCCTCCTGTGATTAACACGACCCTTTCATGTACTTGAATGCATCCCTGGCATCGTGACATAGACGATGATACATTTTGCATTGCCATGCCACATATGCTAGGTGGCCCACCTTGTCCTTGGTGAGAGTAGCTAGGCATATCCATTTCTCTGCCTTGTGTAGGAAGAAATCACAAATCCAATTCATTTCATGTTGCACCAGGAGATGCTCTTCCTCCCAACGGTCTTTCAAAGCTTTGGCATGAAGCCAGTGCACACGGTAGACTACATAAAATGTTGATTATTAGTGCCGCATAGGTGAGTTGCATGATCAGCTCACATTCATTTAGCCAGTCACTATTCTGAGAATCACCATCAACATCCATCGACCAGAACCAAGCCAACATGGTGTTTCATTGGCCACGTGTATTTGGATTGGCGACAGCGGTGCTGACCTTGAGATGTTCTTTCAGCAATGGCCAGTATCTTGTTAGCAAATCATTGTTGGCACCAAGTTTGCAAAGCTGTGCTCGGCAGCTTGAATAAATACTTGCATTAATGCTTACTGCCTGATCCACTGAATGCACTTGGGCCCAAGCTCTGGTAGACATGGCCTGTGACTTCGCCGTTCTGACAGTCGTCCTGAAAATGACTGCTTTATCTGCTAGGTGCACTCTGATGTTGTGCAGGGCATCGTTTGCCTGTCCCTCCCGAAGGGAAAGTTCTTGTTGAATCAAATGGGTGGTGCCGAGAGTGGATGACATAGGGAGTATTATCTTTTCAGGCTCAAATAGTCAAAATTTATTGGCCATGCCATCATCGGAGTCTTTATAAAGCATGAGGAGCTCTTCTTCCATCACATCCATATCATCCTCTTGTATCCCATCTCCGAGGAAGGTAACACCCTTCCCCAGCCACCGGTCAATCTCATCTTGGAGTTTGTCATGGCAGCAAGCTATCTCTAGTCGTTGGCTCTGGGTTGGATGCCTACCCAACTTCCTCAAATCCATTTGGAGCCTTAGCTGTTCCTCCTCAATTGACAGTCCCTCTGCCAGCCAGGTCACCGAGCCACAGTGGCGCGCCAGTCTTGGTCACTGAGCACTCCGCTCTAACAACTTCAGTTCTTGTTCTTTTCTGGTCACCGCTGTATCATGTGAGTCCTGATCATGTACACATTATAGTTCACACCTTTTTGCAATTGGACCTTGTATATATCTATTATGGTGGGATCGATACTGCGTTGTTTCTGTGCAAGTCTCTCTTGTACCTCCCAGTCTCGAACTTTGGCTGGATCAGCGGTTTCATTGAGCTTCTAAAATGCTGCTGTGCTCTTGGTGACCCCTTTAACAGCTTGCTTGTATTTTCAGCAAAGGGCCCTGGCTGCATAGACCTAGTAAGTGTATTATATAAGACAATCAAGGTACCCACTCATTCTGATCATTTTCATAAAATTGCACTCATTCATTTGATAATCCAAGCACTCCTTATGATAAGGTGTCCCCATCCCACGGGCCAAAGGTGAGATGATGTTTAATTGTGCCCATAGCATCTCCATGATCTCACCATCAGTTCGTGCGGCGCCGGTGATGAAGTTGGAGATATATCGGACATAGCAGCTATCTTGGTGTCCATGGACATGCCAGAGGCCTATCCCGGGCACAATCTCCAGCTCCTTGCCAAGCTCTAGGAAAGGGCTGTCAGACACCCAATCCTTCAGATACCTACGATACTGGCAATTAATATCATAGAATGTTAGTGCACACCAAATGCTGCCGGCATTGTGTTTCAATGCCTTACACAAAGCATAGTCCATGTTCATCTGCCTAGTTGCTGAAGGTGAGTATGGAGCAGATGAGGTGATCTCGCACCAATCTTTCTCCCTTCTGAAAATCTACCATCGCATGTAGAACGAAGCAGCCATGCCTTGCGCATGCACACCCGCCGATGCTGGTTACTTCCAGCCTGTGCCAGAATGCATTTGCTTGATTCACAGTGTGGTGATTGTTGCATTTGGACCGCTGAATGGCATCTGTTGCCTGTGCCAGATGTTCCTTGTATGTAGCATTGCCGACCATGAAGCCGCGACCATCCATCAGGGCAACCTCATCCATTGGATTTGCAGCATGTAAGTGCTCTGCTTTAAAGTTGCCATCCATAACAAGCGATCTTGAGTAGAGTCAACCCAGAGTCTCAAGATCAGAGAGATTGTTGGGATTCCCTTGCCCATCATCATCTGGCAATGTCACATTAATGCCTGGCTGCAGACATGCCGGACAGAAGAGAGCAAGATCGCTGGGCCTGACTTCTCTGACCTCATGACTGAACCGGTACCAGATGAGGAAAGACGGTGGTGGTGATTCAGCACACATACAATACTTTACAATGTGTGTGTGTACTCCAGACTTGTTGACTATGGTGGTCATTTTCTTGCTATTTTCGATAAACAGCACACCTGTGGGTAGATCATTTGGTATATTTGAATAGTGGCCTTGGGTTGGCAGTTCATTCATGTTTGTATTGTCATTCGGTGCTGATCCTAGTGTGTCATTGGTGTCCTCGGTGTCGGTGAAAATATCCTCAATATCATCCAACTTGTAGTCCTGGCATGGGCAAGGATTTCCATTGTGCCCAAGGGAAATTAATAACCCAGTCTTGACCAAGCAGCTGTCCTCAAAGAATCCACCTGTCCACTGACTGATTCGATGGAAGGGGAGCCTCCGGTGTTCCAACCTGCAGCAATTTGTGCAAAAGAGTGGCTTGCTGAAGCCGCTGTGACACTTGTAGACACCATCTGTCCCACATATTATGCATGACCGGATGGCAGGAGCTTCTTTTTCGAGTAGTATTTTGAGATACTCTTTGGTCCTTGGGACCCATTGCCGAAGATAGTCCTTCTGACTCTTGAAACAAGCTGAAAATGAACAGGACACTAGACTTTGCTGGAAACACTTACCAGTGACTTGGGTAGCTGTAATGACATCACACCCTGGTGGTGCAAGTCACCGTAATCTTCTCCCCCATGATATAACATATCCTGAGATGGTTGCTTTGATGGTGACTTGGTAGGGGTGGCTGGAACTGATCAGATTTTTTGGATTTTGGGTCTCTCTACCCATTTCCCTATTACTTTCCTGGTTCAAAATTTTTTCTTCCATTCCACCACAGAAATATTGCTGGTTGGTGTCCACTCCTGGACTTTAGACCCTCCCATGTGCTGATTCCTGAAGTCAATGCTATGAGATAATTAAGGTGTCAGGCAGCTCAATTTTCCAGACTGTAACAAACTCTGATGTCTTATTAATATGCGTATACATTGATAGCCTGAGATCATCTGTTGCAACACTCAAGCTTTGACTGGTCTTTTGAAGAGTTTCTTTTATTAGAATTGGTCATATGGGTTATGATACAGCCATTTGTATATACAGGGGCCAGGTGATGCATTCAATTTATTATTATTATACTACAATTTATATTAAGCATCAAACAAGAATTAAGCTTCAGTGAGTCTTTAAACTGCTCCACTCCACTGGATGTATATCATTCTAATATTTCAGTCATATCTGCATATGTGACATGCAGTGATGTTTTTACATACAGGATGAGTAGAAGAGATCTATAGTACTATGGACCTGGATTGTGTAGCTAAGTAGCAGCGGTCTGTAGTATGATAGTATAGCTATATGTACATAATATGATGAACCTTGATGGGAACCGAGGAATAGTCTGGAACCGACAATTTTCACCGTCCTATTATCAACCATATGGTAACATGTCCCGGAGTGAATCACCAGTCATTGTCCCCCCACAGACCAAGCTTCTCCTGGTCAAGGCTGAAATTGCAGTCCTCAAGGCCCACATAGAGGACTGGAGGTCCGTCAAAGGTAAACAACAATTACTCATTTTGAAAGCCATACACAAGGAAGCTTGCCTTCAAGCACCTACCCGGGACAAAGCCTTGTTGAAACTTCAGAAAAAGGTTAGAACCAGTATGTCTGATGGCTCTTGATTTCTCATGACAGACTTACAAAGAGTGGTTGTATAACCAATGTCGCCAACAAGCCTCAAAGCCTCTCATCAAATATGGCAAGAAATGGACAGGTCACTGAATGTTGATTGAGCAGAACAAGGCTCAAATTCTAGAGGAGACTGGAGAGATGCCTGGGAGTGAGGCAATGATTGTTAAGTGGCCAGAGACTACTAAGACTGTCCTGGCAGGTCTGTCAGTGGAGGAGAAGGAAGAGGCAAATGTTTTTGCAGATAAGTGGAACAACAAAGCTGCTCCTTCCGAGGTCCAGACCAATGTTGCTGAGACCAAAGGTGCTGACATGATAGAGCATTTCGCAACTGAAATGTTCAAGCAAGCCAGAATGAGGGTCTTTGTGATGTCAGCATGACAGGACAGCAGGGGCAAGCTGATGTTAGGAGTGTAATTTTTGTGACTTCTACTCTGGTTAATCAACCTCAGATGATATCTTGTTGTAGACATGACCACAATGATCAGTTTGGTGCCACCAACAGTTTCTTGAAGACCAGGGATTAGAACCATATCTTTATGCCCAAATGGCAGCAATACGCCAGGGAACAATCATCTATCTCCCAATATTTATCTATGCTTAGATATCCAGGATCATGATGCCCCTCAGGTTGTCACCTCCAAGAAACAAATGCCAAGAACACTTCTCGACCTGGAGGAAGATGATGATGGGTTGCCCATGCTCCCTAATACCATGGGTTGAAAATGCAGTGAGCAACAGCATGTCATTTGGTCATTCCTGACCAAGCATTACAGTAAGTGAATGTTCTCTGTATCATTGATCCGGCTGAAAAATGCAAAGGGATATGCATGAGAACAGCAAAAGGGAAGGTGCTGGTGCCCTGGGGTGACTTGATCAAGAATCCATCAGATTTCTTTGACAGCACCTACTGGCCTACTGATGTACAGTTGGTGAAACCATCAAAGATGAGTAAAGCAGATGCAACTTCTCTGTTGGACTTCTGGTATTGCTGACAGCAAAAAAAATTTCATCCTACCTTTTGTTTCAAAGCTTGGAAAGACACTGACAGCGACATGGCGATGCCGGCCAAGTCCTGTCTGGAAGTCATTTGGCGGGCTGCTTGCCGCAACAAGGGAAAAACTCGCAAGATCTCAACACAACAACATAACAGTGAGCCAAGCACCGATGGTGAATTGGAGGAGAATCATTCATCCTCCGATGATGAGGAGCCTACATCAATGGCTGTTAATTGCCAGGAAACACCATCGCCAGCAAAGGTATATGCCTGCCAATATCTGATGATGCAACTGCTGATGTGCCGGCATTTCCTTACCTCTCAGAGCATTGATTCTGTGATATCATCAACAGTACCAGGGCCTACAACATTCTGAAAGACTGTGAAGATGTCAATTATTCTAAAGCCGCCGCAGAAACCACAGCCACCTTCAGGTGCACGTACCAGAAGCAAGAGTAAGGTATCCCATGCCAGAAAAGATCAACCATCAAAGTTATCAGAATGCCGCGCTGCTGCCGCCGCAAGCATTGACACACCGGCGAAGAGAACCAGGAGTAGGTGGATGGTCACTAAAGCTCCAAAGGCAAAGAGGAGTAGGAGGAAATGATCTTATTCATTAGTAACGACCTCAATAGCAATAACTCATTACTCCTACTACATATGAATGTCAACACTTGATCTTGCTAGCCATAATTGTAGCATGACGGCACCGCCTAACAACAAATACCAGAACCACACTGCCAGTACAATGTTCATGGTACTGGCGGTTGTTGAATTGAGTCCTGGAGTGGTACTAGCTGGAATTTCAATATTTATACTAGCCCAATAATCAAATCATCAAGTAAGAATTGGTATTTTGTGCATTACTAGCAATTACATCTTTTTTCTGAGTGCATACATGAATTGGTAATACAAAAAGATACATTGGGTATATATAAATCTACTCTGCATTCATAGTCTTTGCTTCTGCGGCTTCAATTTGTTGCAATAAGGAAGCCACTGTTGGGACGACCTGTTGATGAGCCTGTGAAATGTGATGCAAGCTTATGAGGTCTTTGAAGATCTGGGTTAGCCTGTCCCTGGTTTTGCAGAATGCGATGAGCATCACACGATTGGTTGCCAGTACTTCATCAGGGTGAGGATCCCGGACATCATCACCTGGGTCCAAGGCGGCGCCGACCATCATCTGGGCCAGTTCATCAACTATATGATGTCAGCTTGTGCTATGCCCTCTGAAAAATATCACGTACATTCTTCTCCTCCAAGGCGCTGCACAATGTCAATCACCAAAGATGCCAGGGTCGGTGGGACTAGATGCCCATCGCTATTTGGCAACATTACAATTGAATATACAGTCGATGTTCCTGCCAGCGCTGGCACTTCCTGAGGAGGTGACGGCTCTGGCACCTTGATGAGTTCAGGTTGCCACTGGCTAACTGGTGTCGGTAGCTGACATCCAAACTCGAATGCTACAGACAGTGGTTAGTACTACTTGATGGGAGCATAGTGTACTTACCTCTGTTATTGCTGTCATAGCCAACATGCTGGGAGGGACCACTGGCAGGAGGGCATGCCGGAGGTCTGGTCGAAGTTTCCTGGATGTTGACAGGAGCTTTGACAGGGATGTTAACACTTAAATTGAACAGCTGGGAGAGTGGCGATGCGGTCGCTGGCACCTTGGATTCAACTGGAATATTAAACCCCAGGTTGAATGGCTTTGCGATGGGGACACCAGAGATTGGTTGCAGTGATGCCGGTGGTACAATAGGGAGATTGAATCCCAAATTGAGAGGCTGAGCTCCTGTGGACAGCTGTACCACATTGGCCGGTGTGGGCTGCACAGTACTGCCAAATCCAAAGTTGAATGGTCCTTGCACGCCTGGGATGTCAAGGTCCATGCCGGAGGTCTGTATCAGATTGGCAGGCGTGGGTTGGACAGGATGGCTGAATCCAAGGTTAAATGGGCCTTGGGTGGCTGGGACATCCAAGTCCATACCAAGGTTAAACTTCAGCACCTCCTGTGCTGAAGAACTCGCTGGAGGCATTGGGAGATCCATGCCAAAGTTAAACCTTGGCACTGGCAATGGCTCCACTGGTGCGAGAGGAATCCCAGAATTGAAAGCTGAAGATCATTAAGCAATGTAATGATGCTGAATTTGGTGACTTCCGAATGAGATTGGTGCCTGCCTTTAAATTTTCGAAATGGACTTTACAGATTGGTCGGTTGGACATACTGAATTGTAGGTAATGTGAAGGACTGACAGAGTCATGGCCAACAGGTTATATAATGTTGACTTTGTGGACACTTGTGGAACTTAAAATGATTGAACCGAGACAATGGATCTCGGTGTGGGAACGGAAACACGTGATTCTCAAACATCTTCCGCATTGTCGCGTGTAACTGGCTTCGGTGCGAAGAAGTAACTGACTTCAAATTTGTTTTGCATAGGATATATAGATAATCACCGCTCTCATTCATCCATCTTTCTACCACATTTTCTGCATTATGCCCACTCCTGATGAGTCTAATGATGCTATGGGGGCTGCTACTGAGAAGATTCTTGCCATTCTGTCCAGAGCGGTGAAATTGAAGGAAGGTCACCCTGATCACCTGAAGTTGGCTGTGGAAGTCAGGGAAATCATGGTGGGTGTTCCTTCGTAAGGACAGCTGCATCAATGGGAGCTCAAGAATTGTCACACCTGCAATGTCTAGGCCAAGGCCAAGGTCACATACCAACACAGGAAAAGGAGCAGACTGGGGTATGGAGATGGAGGAGACCACACCTGGTGTTGGCAGCATTCAATTGACAGATTTGCCAATGCCACATATGTTGAAACGGAAAGGCAAGGAGAAGGATGTTGTGTTGCCAGGGCGGGAATCCAATTGCAAGGTAAACAGAGGCCAGATACCTTCAATGCAGAAGCGGAAGCGGGTATTAAGTTTGAGCCCACCACCTCCAGAAACCGGTGCACACCAGCCTGATGCCGCCAACACAATTCGTCAGGTATGTTTTTATGATTGGAATACCGCTGTGAGGTAATATTTCCACACAGACTGAGACATCAAAGCAGCACAAGGTACCTGAGAGTCCAACATCGCCGGGTCACAATTTGTCGAGGGAAGACATCAATGCAGTAAGTTCTCCAAGGCATATGCAATTGCCGGGTCTAATATATTCTAGGACAAGGATGGTCAGGAGCTGGTCCCACAGTTTGACCAATGCGACAAATCATAAGTTGTACTTAATATACTTAACACATTGTGTTGATCATACATGTATTCAGTTCTATCGTATGTCGGGAAGGATTTGGGACCAAAGGTGCCAGGCTCTGAGCTTGTGGACGTTGCGCCAGGCAGAAACTTAAATGTTCCCATGCTCATGCTAATGTTAAGCCCATGCCGAAGGACGATCCTCGCCACACATGTTCTGGGTCATTGCGCCATCAAGCAGCAGAAGGTACTCCTTGCCTAGATATATATGTGCTTTTTGCTGACTTGTCCAGACATGCTTGTTTCATATCATGATGTTGCCATCATTGACACTGCCGCTATCTCACCAGGCTCTCCTGTGAATTCACTCCTGCCGATCACAACTTTATCCCCCTCTCACTCGCCACCACCTGTACAGCAAACATCCCACGCCATGCCAGACACTCACAGTGGCTCTGCCGTAGCACTCACACAGCAATCCATGGAAGTCAACAATTCTGGAGATTATATTGTCGATGAGTTGCAGGCAATGACCTTGCTCCAGAATGAGTCAGTGGGAGTGGTCGCCATGAATGCCGATCTGCATGAAGTGGTCTCAGAACTGAGGGGATTGATTGCTCACCTCCAGGCCCAGCATCTCGCCACAACAGAGCTGGTCGATACACTAAATGCATGCATTGCCACCCAGGATATCAACATCCATGCCTTGCAAGGCCTTCATACTGAGGTTGCCGCATTGCAAGATTATGTCAGGACACTGCAGGAGGAATCGGCAAATCGTGATGAGAGTTTGTGGCGTGCTCATGAGCAAATTGCCCGGCAGGAACACACTTCTGGCATCCTTCAGGATACCTATAATTCATTGCGACTTTGTGTTACTGGGCTAGCTCAGCAATTGTCTGCCCCCTTCAACAACGCATTGTATCTTGCCAATCTGGTGTATGGCGCCAACCAAAACATGATGCCTGTCAGTGTTGGCCAGATGGCAGCCATGAAGGGCTTATACCTCAACTTGCCTCCAGGCCACTCTGGATTTGGTGGCCCATCTATTAGGATCATCCCCGGCGGTTCTGGATTGGGTGGTCCTGTTGGGCAATCTATCAGCAACAATGCCTGTGGTGCATCTCTTAGAAACATCCCTGGCACTTCAGGATTGACCGGTCCCTCTGTTGGACCGTCTATTAGCCAGGTTGCCAGTGGTTCTGGTTCAGGTGGAGATACCCAACATGGGCCATCATCAGGTGTGGAGCCACAGTCTTAGTTGTAGTCCTGGTACTTAGATTGTGCCCATGTGCTGTATGTAGTCTGTTGGTGGGCATGTTAACTGCCCTTGTTCTGATTTGCCAACAATATACCAATGTTGCAGCTCTGAAATATCCAAGAACATGTCACCAGCGACGATATATGAACACCGGCAACATTATGTGCATTACTTCAGGTAACTAGTAGGTAAATAATGCTGCAGGGTATAGATTGTCACCGGCAACATTATGTGCATTACTTCAGGTGTCTAGTAGGTACATAATGCTGCGGGGTATAGATTGTCATTGGCGGTGATGCAGGTGCCATGAGTGATGGTTTGCTGGCTGTTTTATTACAAATGCCGGGTAATGTTACACCACGTGTAGTATGCATGGCTCATTATGTTTGTCCTCACCACCCAATGTTCATTATTTTATGTAACCATTTTGCTGCTGGACATATATATAGTACACGGTGATTGGTAATATTGTCAGGCATCCATGCTTCCCATTCCCACTGACTGGGCCTTGGCCACGACCCATATTGCAAGCGAATATGTCTACCACCAGCTCTTTGCTCTGATTAGTGGGGGGCCAAATGCCCTTCCTCCCCTCGAACTTGATTTTGCCATGGTCATGGCATGCTCCAGACTGGCAAGTTCCCTCGCCAAGGCCTATCATAACCCAGGTATGCCTGTCATTGGTGCTGCTGCGATCACAACTCATCAATTTCAGTAACCATCAACTTTGATATAGCTAGGTATGCAGATGTGCTTCAAATGATGGAGAAGGGCATGAACCCTGATTGGTGTAGCGATGGTTGCGGCACTGGGCTCAGAACCACAGTTTTTCATACTCATGTGAACACCCAAAACATACGCGCACATGTCCGACGCACTTTCGCACATGTCCAAGCCACTCCACATCAGACCTTCGGACATCACATCGGCCGATTGCACTTTGCACGCACTTCTCCATCCTGTGTCCTGTCCATCCGAACTAGCCTCACTAGGTGCGTAGCTATTCCCGTGCACGTCTTCCGACACTTGGACCATGTTATTACATGTCCGCAGCACCTCGTGTCTTATTACATAGGACATCGGACCCGAAATATATCACTACTATCTTTGCCTGTAGTATTCCGAATTTCTATGTACTTACTTAAATACTCTGTAGTGACCCGTAGCAATTATTATCCAGTAGTTAGGAGCAGTTTCCCGACTCTGCGGATCACCCAGAATATCCTCGTAGCTCTTAGTTGCATTGTGAAATATTACCATTCGTTCACCGTCATACTATGTCACTCGTTATACTCACGCATACTGCTCGCAATCCGACACTCGTTATAAAGTTTCTGACCTATTATTGTGAAGTCCGAAAGTCCGAAATCTCAGACATCGCACTTTGGCTTCGGACATCATCGGGTTACCTTCGGACATCGTTTTGCACCATCGGACATTCAGTTCTTTGCATTACTGACACATTTTTACTACTAGTACCAATTAGCAATCCCTTTAGGATCAAACGCACTTGCTCTGCAAGTATAGCAGCATAGGTCATGCTAAAGATCTATCTAAACATTGTTGACTAGGTAGTACAGTTTCTGCTGAGCCCAGCGGAGATTTACTCTTTACACCGTACTTTGAAAGTTTCCGCAAGGTATTGTCGACATGGGAGCACTTTCCCGAGTCCCTCAAGAAGCCTCTCAATGATACCGGACGTGAGCACAATTTGTGGAAGGGGATGAAGGAATGTTGTGTCTTTTACGTTCAGTCTTATTTCAACAATACTGGACGTCCACCTATCATACCTCATCTCCTGTATTCGGTGGCGTAGATCTTGGTGTGGTATGCCCTTTACCCATTGCAATTACTGTACTATTAAATGCATATACCCCAATTAGTCAACAGTTTGTATACCATCATATGTTACCAATGCTGTTTTGGTCATAAGTGGACTTTATCACGGACAAAGACCCTATCCTTAGGGATTGAAGTTTATTTTCTGCACACCTGCTAACATCTTGGTTTCACAGAACAGAGTGCACATGAACAGGTATAGAGTTCCTTTCTTCACATTTCCTAGCCCTCATCCGCTCTGAAGGTTGATCGACCTATTCGCCCACTTTATCATCTTCCTTTTCAATGCAAGTTTGGGACTTCGAGGTCCTCCTAGCGTTCAGTAGTCGACTTCATGTCCCTGACCTCAGTGCAGGCTTCGTGCTTGCCTTTGGTTGTCTCGTCATGGTCTTATCCATCACTGGGCCGACTACTCCATCACCTTGCAATGCACAGCACAGACTCATCACTTCTTCAATGGTGAAGAGGAAGTGGCGACCGCAGCAAAGCCGCAATTTTCACCTTCCTACAGCCCCCCCACTACTTGTACTTCCTGGAAGAAAACACCTCACACAACAATCACCCAATATTGCAGGAAGGTCACAGCAGCAACAGCCTTTGGGCGATGCCAGCTCTGCTGAACAGCATGATACTGCATCTGCTGGGGATCTTTTAGAGGAAGGCTCATCTTTCTACAACTCACTCCACTGCATCTCCGATGCCGACTTACTCCCGCCCTGCTGTTCGAACAACTGCCAAAAGAAGATCAATCAGTGGTGGCACTGGACAAACAAAGTCATTCCTTCCTTGATCACTCCGTACCTTGCATACTTGTGCAAGTCAACATCTCTCTGCAATTGAATTGGACCGCAGCCAGATGAGCTTGCTGCCTTTCAGTGTAGGTCCTCTTGTCGACGGAGGGCTCTCAAGATTACTTGCATACTTTTCAATTGTATGTCTCTCTTATTACCTGGGCTATTGGTTGCATGATAATATCATAGATATTGAGATACTATGAATTGATTGCTGCACTTGTGCGCCTGCTCCCCTTCAGCTCCTGGCTCGCAGTTATTTTGCCTGTGCTCCCATTGCCCCTTCTCTCACTGTGGACCTTCAGCTGCTGGAACTTGTCAAGACTTTGTTTGTGCATATCACTCCCAACATGACTGCTTGGTGTGAAACACTCAAAGTCTTTCTGGCTGGCCGTGGGTATCAACTTACCACCAAGGTTAGTCAAGCATCTGTATTGAATTTTGGTCATCTTGATCAATATTATTGTAGGATAATCTTCACCGTCAACTTGGTAATGCCTATCATTGGTACTCTGTTCTCCCACTTTCTGTGTCATCCAATGAGGGATTAACACGTCCAAGTGACTATCTAAGGTCTCGTTGTCCGATTTGTTTTGGCTCATATGATTGGCAAAAAAGTGGAACACTTAATCTCAGGTAAGCTCCTTCGATATCAGCAACTAAAATAATTTTAAAACATATAGTAGACCTGACGTCCACACTTGTATTGATGCATGCTTCACTCAAAAGTGTTCATCGGATCAATGCAGCAAAGGTCCAGATCCCCCAAACCCACTTAGATCAGTTTTGCTTTCGAATGACAAGGTGGCATCGATGGACACCCATGTGTGAAGTTGTTGTGACAGACCCCCTGCTTGGGCTCGCAAGAGAAAGCGACCTACAGAAGAGGAGGAGAATGGCTATGAGAATGGCATGCAAGTCCTGACCTCTGCACTAGATGGCTGTGGTGCATCTTTTTCTGCCGCTGATGAAAAATGTGAAAAGGCTAGCACCCAGTTTTTTGCAGACACAGGGAGGCTCACTAACATAACGTCAGCGGGAGAAAAGCAGCACTATGCTCTTGCCCTGATCAAGAAGATTTTTGATAATATCCCTCCCAAGATGACTGTCGGCCTCTTGTATGATATTGGCTATCAACTTCATTGAAGTTGTCTCAAGTACCGACTCCTTGATGATGCCATTCTTCGCTGGATAACTTTTGCAATATCAGTCTTTCATGCTTACAGCCACCAATGGGCCTGTCAAATCATATACCATCCTCACAAGTGTGAAGGCTTTGGCCTTTCTGATAGAGAAGGTTGTGAGCGTCTATGGAGTGCACTCAAACATCTTATTGCTCTGCTACACGTTTCTGGGGTGAGTGTTCCCTGGTTCAAGAATGGTTGCATACGGGTTATAGCCACTCGTTTACAATTGCCATGGTTGTACTATAGATCACCTCTGACTACAATTTATATACTTCCTACTTACTGACCACTTTTTCAGTTTCATCAGCGACTTTTTATCCTTGACACTCAGGTCCGGCACCTGGATGACAAAAACCTTGTTTTGTTTGGCAGCTGGTTGAGCCAGAGGTGGAATAACTACACTAAGAAGAAGAGTAATGCCATGCAAGCTCTATGTGAGCTTTCAGTGGATGAGACTGCTGTTGTCACGAGTACCTTTAACAAACCATTATTCTTTCTTAAATCTTCCTAAGCGCCAATACACAGCGCCTAAGACAAACCCTAACCCTACCCTGAAAGCGTCTACCAGTTCAGAGATTCCATTAGCGCCCACGACACGTGTCTTCGATGTGACTGATGAAGAAGACGAGTTCTTTGATTGTGATTAGATTAGATAAGATACGATAAGATAAGATACGGTCACATGATACTTCTTTAATATTCTACGATGTTCTATGGTACGATTCCCTTTTCTATTTTATGATTGGCTAGTAGTTGTAGCTCAGTTTCAATCTCCGTTTCAATAGTTGTATATAGTTAGCATGTCTTGGTAGATAGTTCCTTAGTTCAAACCTCTTGTATCTACAACTGTAGCAATCCAAGACGTACTTGCTCATCGTCCTCTTTGTCCGATAACCCTTGTTTGAGTCCTAGTCTCTGCCCAGCGTTAATTCGTTATTGGGTTGTGACAGCTGTCCATCAGCAGTGGAAATTACAGGTTGAACATCAGACGAGACCCCTGCCTCGTAAGTGTCATGTTAATGATCCAATCATATTATTCATGTATGTGATCTCAACAGGAAGATTGAAGACAAGTAATGATGAGGAAATCTCAAAAATCCTCTCCCTCGAGAAATCTCTTGTTGAGCTCGATGGATCATTGCGATGCATGGAGATGCAGCTTTGTGCAGGAAACATCGACAATCTCGTCAACTACAACCTTCGTCTCATTGAAGAGTGTGCTCACCAATCGAGACTCGTGGACACTTTGAGCCGCTGGAAGACAAGGCTTGGCATCAGTCAGTGCACCCATCTGGACCAATTACATTGCAATGTATATATACAAGTCTGTTTAGATGCTCAAGCTCTTAAGACCTGTATCCACGAACAACTTTGACAGCGCAAGTTCAAAATTGAGCAGCTTGAACACTCATACAGACAAACAGTGAATGGTACCGTACACTGAAAGGCAGGTACTGTCGCACTGATAAAAGAGCATTCATTCACCAACTGACTCGGATCGAGCATCGGGAGGCTCACTTGCGTCACATGAGGCACAGCAATCCCAGTGAGGCCCTTCTGTAGAGGTAAATGAAGTGGCAAATGATCCCCAGTTACACCATCATATCAGTCAAAGTGAGAAGATGTACGATGACCTTGGTCAGTACCTCTGCGATCACATGGGAGATCCTGCTATGAAGTTAAATGACTTCTATGCTTTGATGACTGTTATGCTGAGATATTCCATAGGATTTTCTTCCCCGATTGAAAGAACATATTCTCGGTTGCCTCAAGCCAGAAATTGCTGAATCGCCCACAGAAACATTAGCTCATTCTGACCAACACAATTTAATCCTCTTCAAGTGTAATTGACTTTATCACCACAATCTCGCGAGGTTCAATTACACCACCTACGACGTTCACTGGGCTCAAGATGTCGTAAACCCATGGATTGCACATTGCAATATTATGCTGCTGAAGAACCACAATGTTGATGAACACGGCGGCGAGTACTGCTATGCCAAAGTGATCAGCATACATCATGTCAATGTCATTTGCCTTACGAACGTATACAAATCTTGCCGAATCAAATTTCTCTTTGTTCAGTGGTATGAACCTATACAAGATCATGCATGGGACACCTATACTTTGGGCCATGTTCACTTGCGGCCTCTAGCAAACCAGAATGCATTTGGTTTCGTAAACCCAGGAGCCGTTCTTAGGGCTTGTCATATTATCCCAGTGTTTCCTCGACCCTAGCATAATCCGGGTGAACGTAGCATCTCCCCACTGGCAGGAGACAAGCATGATTGGCCCAAGTATTATGTCAACAAGTGAACGAACTCAGATGGCCTGATGATAATTATTGCTAATATGCTAGAAACACACTAGCTTTGTTGACCATGACACTCTCATGTGTTTCCATTATGGACTTGGGGCCAGTCACGTATACTCTCACGAGGAAATGGCTTGCCCTTTAACACAGATAACAGTGCAGACAGAAAATGAACCTTTGGAAGGTGGGGAAATGCTCAAAAACAGTATGCACTGGCAAAGTCCTGCTAACGATGATGATGATGAACAGGACGATGATGGAGATCATGTTGGCACAGAGGAACTTGATTTTTTTGATCAAGGATTCGATGCCAGCACAGAGTTGCTCACCCAAGCATTAGATGAGATGTTTACGACTAGCCATACACTTGATTATGAGAATTAACAATACTACCGCATTCTTCCATTTGGTCATCTCTCGTATTTTTGACTTCTTCCTAGCATACATTCGCCGCATTGTCAATCCCTCTAACTCGCCCTGGCACCTCTTTGTAATCCCTCCTATCCTCCCTGGCGCCTCTTTGCAATCCCTCCTACTCGCCCTGGCTCTTTTTAACACACTGCTAATCCCACTGCCCTGGCACGTCTTTGCCGCATTGCCAATCCCTTGACTCACTTTGATACTTACTACATTACCAATCTTGGTGTGCCCTTGCTGATCCCTGGTGCAGCTTTAATAATACCTAGCAATTGAAAGTAGGAGGAAGTGGGCCCAAATGCTTATTAGGGCCTTACTGATACTGTTTCTTCCATTTTCTGCTTCCTTCACACTAGCAAGATGCAACTCCCAGCAGCGCCAGTAATCAGTCCAATTTACATGTATGTGCAGACCATCAACCAAGTTTTGAGACTTCTTCCCATTAGCGTAAGTATTATCTGCATTGCAAATCATCTGCATCATTGCTAATGATCTCTTACTGCAGAATGAGGAGGTTCGTCATCCCCGATTAGTGGTCGCTCTAATTGACTCTTGTCTTCCAGCCTTTCCATGGCCTGTCCAGCTGATTCTTGTTCATGGGATACGTTGCTGCGTGCTCTATTACAAGTTCAATGTGTATGTGTACGTACTACAAAAGAACATGACCATATATGGGAGCGGCATGGCGGGAGGCGGGAGCTCATTGCTGACTCATACTTAGGTCTGAATTTTTTAGGTGAGACAAACAGTGTTCAACTTTCATGCCACAACAAGCTTTGCCAGTCGCTCGTGGGGAGTTGTCCTCCAAAATTTCAGCTATAGTATGATGACTAATGTATGGTTCTATTTGTATTGGTTCTAGGTTCAGAGGACTTCTCCCCATGGGTGGCTGGGTAGGAGTCTGTAATGTATGGTTCTATTTGTATTAGGGGAGCTCACAGTAGGTCGCTTCTGCTGACACGTGAGGGACAAGGGTTAGTGGTGTGTTATGTAAGCAGTTAACTCCCAAACCCATACCACAAATGCCTTGCAGCTCGCTACATCAGCAATACTTAGAATCCTATATCTTTTTCATGATCATTCAAGCACTCTTTCGACCTGCACAGACACTCAAAGACCTTTCACAACAGCTTACTACAGATATAAATTGCATATTGGCCATACAACAAGCTTGCTACCTGAATTCTCGCCCTCCGGTCCTTAAATCCGGCAGTCTACACCTCGCGTGGGAATGGGCAGCACTCTGGTAGGACAATAGCACCAATCCATTTATAAACGCTGGCCTTCGTCTCACCAGATGTGTTCTGATGGCTCCGTGAATTAGTACTAGTGACTCAGATATCTGCGCTCACCTCATGTTGATCTTTTTTACCAAACAAGACCTTGTAATTTGCCTTTGCACTGATTTCCACGATAAGTTTCCATACATGCGAGTGCTCGTTCTCGTTCCACTGGATGTCGGGCAGATTCTGAATCTTCTTCGATTTAGCCATGCGAGGGTATAAAGTAGAGTACAATGCAACTTAGCGCACTCCGAGCGGATGGCCAGAAATGGTATATTCAATTTAGTTTCTATTTATTTTGCTGTATATGTGAAAATATTGATTTATTATGGACGCAGAAGCAGAAGCAGAAGCAACCTACTGTGAGCCTACCTATTGGTTCTAGGTTCAGAGGACTTCTCCCCACGGGTGGCTGGGTAAGAGTCTGCACATCCCCATGCATCGATTCGGAACTCTCTTAACACCGGTTGTGGATCTGGGGTCAACGTGTACTACAATTATGAGGATGACCTCAAAACTACTAATTCATAACTTTACCCCCGACAACAACAGATCCCTCTAAACGACATAATACCTCAATGTCTCTTACAATGCTACCGAGCCCTGCCAAACCTGTAACGGATTCTATGTCACTTGACAATAACTTTCACGGCGGTTGCGAATAACCTGTCAAAAGAATCCAGCTGTTTGCAAAGCATGAAGAACTTGGATCGAAAACGGCCCTGCGTGTCTAGTTTCCAGGTTCGACCTCTACGGGTACAGGGCGGGAGGGTGCAAAGAGAAGTAATGATTAGGTCCAGCCATAGACCACACAAAGTGCGTTGACTGTGATTCCCATCAATGTGAAAGTCTGATAGAATCATGGATTTGTCACTGGTTTTATGCTCTGCTACTTGGGCTGGACAATCTACCATTTTAACCCTTGGAATTGAAATACACTGTCTCTCCATAAGTGCGTCTACTTTGCTTCTCGATATCTGTTGGCCAGACACACCTATGATCCCAGAAACGACCCCTCGATGCCGAAGAAGAGTATTCAATGTACAAACAACGCACCATTCAAGGAGGATATAGGTGTTGGTACGTATAATTGCTATCTTGACATTTCTCGTGCTGCATATTGTCCAGGTTTCATCGGCAAGGAAGGAGACCTACCAAAGACGACTCTATTTTGGCGTGGCGTAAGGCATGGGCAGAAGTTGAATGTAGAATTTACTCCGCATCTACAAGGTTCTATTAATCCAGACCCTACCTGGAGGATGACTCAATCAAGTCCGCAATTCAGAATCACTGCCTTTTCGACCAAGACCTCGCTGCTCTCGACAGGCGTACCACGTGGCTCATCACATATGATAAGTCCACCGGAGTCTTTAGCATCGATGAGGAGATCAAGAGCGATGTTCAAGAGCTATGATGACCTGTTGAACATTTTCTTTTATGAACCTCTTTCAAATGTTGGCTGCTGTTGATTGCTGGCAGGTACACTATTGTGCTGTTTATGGATGTGAAAGCTGGAGTTCCTGTCAAGGAGGCGGTTTGTTTGAATGCCAATATGGAGGTGAGTGCGTGGACATCTGTATTGTTTGGAAATGCCAAAGTCAACAAGAAAAATCTTGTGCGCATCCTTGCCAGTTCTGATAAGAATGTTGTCGGGCTTCAAGTCGCGATGAATGAAGTGTTTGGAGTGAATGTACTGGAGGTGGCAGACCTAGTGAAAATGTTAGAATCAGTACATGTGATTTAGGAAATACTTACGAGCTGAGGAGCTATGAACACTATAGTGTTGTGGCTGAATGAGTGTTGATATGCCTTGAATAAACTCTCAAGCGACTGTCCAAGACAATCAAGGACTAGGGCATCATAACTGTCCTCCCGTCCAAACCAGTGGACATGGGGGATGCCAACAGTATCACCAAGTTGCCTGAGCACATTATACTCATGCTCCAAGCTGGTTGTGGTGGTGCCAGTAATACATTGAAGCTTGACAACCACATCACTGTCGCCAATGATATCACTTGCATGATACACTTCGCCTGTCACAAAGTCCAGTCCTCGCAGTGAGATGTAATAATAAAAACAATTCACTTACCATAAGCACCTGACCCTACTTTGTCTTTCAGCCGATACCTCCCATTGACACGCACAGGAATCATCAAGTCCTAAGTATGATGTTGATGTACACAGATAGAATTTGAACAGATATGATATGCCAATGATACACACATTCAACACGTATGTGCGCCATAGCGGCAACTTCCGGAAGTGAACAGATGAGTCACAAGTATCACCGAGGTCATGTGCCGTGGCATTTTACCGGCCTCTGCAGTCAAAAAGAAGTTCAACATAAGTAGTATTAGTGCATACTAGTAGTACACAGATAACTAAGGCGTTTCTGAATGCTATGTTACAGATGAAAATTGTAGCCTCTAACGAGTCCAAGATGAAGGCTGTGGAAAAATATAAATGTGGTCCGGCATATCCTCAGTCTGCTCTGACGTGATTTTAGCTAGTATGTCATCCATGGGATCCTGAGATACATTCGGTTGCACTCCACTCGGCTTGTCGGGATCATCATCAGGAAGGTCATGCTGTGACATTGTGAACTGTTGAGAGAAATTGAGCCATTCTTTTTTCAGGCCGTATTTCAACATCTGTAGTGCCTCTATCAATGTCTCACTGATTCGGTTCCATTTTTTCGTGTCAGTTTCTGCACTCGATGAGAAAACTCGTTCACATGGGACTGCAGAGGCCTGAACAGGCAAATAGTCCATGGCAATTGCAAATAATGTTGGGTACGTCTTCCGCTTCATCTATCAAAAGCAGAGAACGTTAGTACTGCAGTTGAAAGAATAAATGGTGCGATGTACCTCCCAGAATTTGAGTACGTCAACACCTTCATCCCAAAGGTCACCATTAACGTAAGATTGATACTCTTGCTTGATAGTCTGTGGGCCTTGAGACTGCTGTGGACGCTTCACATGCATATCTCCAAGGCCATAAAGTCGAGCGAGCGAGTTGATTGTGTCAACCTTGGAGGTGCGAGTGGTATTTTACTGCTTGGCAGCCTCGGTGAAATTTGCTTTTGGTATTCCACCATCTAAACAATCAGATCGGCATACACATCGGGGTTATCAATATTTAGCAGTGGTTTATATGTAGTACAAAATGTGAAGAAAGCATTTGAAGTTTAAACTGACATAAAGATGGAGAGATAACTTCAAATTTTGGCAGTGTTTTCTTTTAAATACAAAATTTGAAACATCGGCAACCGTATCCCCACTGACCATATGTCAATAACAATAAGAAATTTAATCTGAATTTTTGCGTGTGCTCAACTTTGAAGTTCAATTCTAGCCTAAAATGTTGGACAAAACGTGAAGTTTGGGACGTGATCATACGCCTGCTTATGTATGAAGTATTGTCCAACAATTAAGATGCCCTGAAAATTTGAAGTTTATGCCTGTGACGAAATGCGAAGACAAAACTTGAAGTTTTGTCCAGAGACAATATAAATCGCCCGATCATCACACAATCGTAGCCCGCTCACCACCCGGATTCGTTACCTCAAAGGCATTTTATTGTTATCAGGTACTAGCTACAGTTTTGTAGCATAACAAGGCAATTCTTATACGTAGCATAAAACAAGAAAACTATGTAAATTTCATGAGTGTGAATGAGAAAAAACAGGAACAGATGGAGAGGCAGCCAAACGGAAGCACGGAGGAGGCTGATTATCTTGTCAATATCAATAAGAGAGTTTGGTTGAATGACTTACCGTCAATCACGAGATACAGAAAGAATCACTATATGACTGTCAGAAACCGCCCACCGCGCGAAGTGACTGACTACCCAGGACACCTTGGCTTTTTCGAGACGACTCTGGAAGTTGGTCGAGTACAATTTGGCTGGAAAATCGGGATACATCGAGAAGGGGTCGATAGTACGGCTGTTGTCTAATGGGAGATGTCGCTGTACAGCAAACAACATTTCTCCTGTCAGCGTACCATAGATATATTTGATGCTAGCGGCGACAGGAGTCAATGATTTATCTCCGTTGGGATAGAAAAAAATCTGGCTGTTCCCCATGTGCGTAGATGCCCTGCAGTAAACAATACCATCAAACTTTAGCGAGGCGCACAATACTGCTGTTCGTCGCCTGATGAGGGCATATAGATCCTCAGGCACCGTACTGGTCATTGCCGAGTCAGGAACCTGGACAATATCATCCATAGGGTCTTCGGCAAGCTCTTGGCTGGGATCCGGAGCACCCTTTGGGGCATATACTTTATCAAACAGAGCCCTGCACTCTTGGATAGCGGGCGGACAATCTGTTCGAGCGAGCCAACGGTGAAGCCTAGCAGCCTTGATGTATGAACGCAGCATTGTGTTCTCGAGCTCCCCTGAAAAAAATATTAGCCCATTTTGCTCGTTCAGTATTCTGACAAGGACCGACCAAATTTGTGATTAACGGGAAGGCGTTGGAGTATGCCAATCAGACATTCGAAAGGGAAACACCACCACGAGTGAGCGGGTCCGAATAGGAGCAAAAAGTCATATAAGTGGAAAGACGCATGGTGATTTGGGCGGAGAGAGAAGGTAGGATGGATCTCCTTCAACTTTCCGACATAGCCAGAGATATACGAGCGGTAGGTGTTTGCTCTTCTTGTTGTCATAGTTCGTGCGCATGCAAGATACACCGCGCACACTAGTTCCATAGTGTGATCAAGAACACTTCTGAGGTGCACAGAAAGTTCATCGGAAGCATGAGAGGTACCGGCACCCCACAAGCTCACAAGAGCAATGGGAAGATAGACTGTGATAAGTGATCGCCACTCATCAGCTTTAAGCGTCCCAGCAGATGCATCTCCAAAATCACTGGGGACTGAACCAAGCCAAGTGGGGACAGATGCATCTCGGATGACGTCGCGAATGCGTCCAAGTACTTCTGCTGTCCCAAACTGAGGTTCTTCTATGGGAGCGGTTAAAGGTTTTCCATGGCGCTGTGAATAATCATTAAGAAATTTGAGACAGTAACACAATGACGAAGAACTTACCCACTCGAGAAGAGCTTTGACATAATCTATCTTGAACGTTCTACCAGTTTTCTGTGGCATACAGCCCAAGTTATTACAGATATACTTCAGCGGTCCGATATTCTTGTGGAACAGAGAGTCTTTCAGCTTGTTAAAGCAGGCCTCTTCATTGGGAATAGTCATCTGGGAAAGAAGGAGGGCCTGGATCGTAGATACCTGTGTCATTTCCTTTGTCGTCATCGTCCCAGAAGGTACTTCGCCAAAGTCGTACGAAAACGCGCGAGGGGTAGAGGCCGAAGCGGTTGACTTCGAAGTCAAACCGAGCAGATTACGAGTATGGTGAGGAACCAAACCTTCCAATAGACAATGCATCGGATCAATGACGAGCTGCCGGGAGGGGTCCCAGTACGGTAGACGCCAGAGCTCGGAATAATGCACACCATGAGCCTTGAACAGTGCTTCACGTTCAGCGAATGTAGCAGCATCTCTCCACTGCTCAGCATATGCTCGGAGTTTGTCTCTATCACGAGGTGTCCAATTCTCGAAGTCTACTCTTCCATAAGTAGATTTGTGATAGCAATCACATGTGCTGCAGTAGAAATGACTGCTGACTCCAGCCAGACATGAGAGATGGCGAGCAGCAGGAAGATCACAGACGACAAGGGCAACAGCACTACGAGTTAGACGACCATTGGGGTAACACGCAGTTTTTGAAAACTTGATGCCGTGCTCCCATGCGTCTACCAAATCATTCATGAGTGGTCGGATGTAGTGATTGAGATTTTCCAAAGACGGCTGCTTCGGACCTGGGATAATACCTGCAAGATACATGTTCTCTGGCTTATATCTGATATCCAAAGGCAGATTCAAGCATGCCATGGAGATAATTCCGCAGGACGTACTAGGTCCCCACACATTCATCCCTTCAGGATTGAAGAAATCCACGTGAAGGGCGAAGGCATAACGTCCTTCTTCTCCTCTGTTGATAAAAAGTGTGTCAGGCTTCGGGCCGCCAAATGACGGAGGAATTGGGCTTCAAATGGATTTTTGACAAAGGGCGGAAGAGGAGAATTAATGGAGTCCATGAGATCATCACACGCTTCATCCATCATGGCTTCTACATCTCTACGAGAGAGGAGGCCAGAAAGATAGTCTTTGAAGTCGTGATACATGAAAGTTTTCTTTGGACGGTGTTCTCCTTCAGGGCCAACAAGTAAAGCATCACCACATTTGGTCCCGGGTGTAGGACAATGAATGCAACGTTTAGGGTATCTTGCAGTCGTAGAGCCTGGTGCATATGTCGGAGGATAAGTACAATGACAGCTGCAGATGGCATATGCGATAGTTTTCCCAGTGAGATGGAATTTGCCTCTGCACCATCCGAGGTCAGAGGAATTTGCTGGAG
>NW_024542208.1:0-56572 GCF_016758785.1 Suillus bovinus
AATAACAACAGAGCCAAACTCCGACTGCAAAGACAGCGATACTAATGTAAGTTCAACTGTACCCATACATGCTCAGGATCCAAATGACAATGTTGCCCAGGAATCTACTAACTCCAATGACACCCGGGCTAGTGAGGAATTCAAGGCTCAGCTTGTTTTGAATGTGACCTGAGCACAGCGAGATATTCACCTAGGCGAGAAGATGCTTGCAGACTCCGTTCTCAAGCAGAATGTTGCACTTGGGAAACTCTACGAGTTCGAGGCTACAGAAGCTGAGAGAAAATTGGAGGATGCTGATATCGACATTGGTTATGTATGTCATTCGGTCCGCAAAAGTGGAATCACGTTGTTGGAGGACTTTGCTACTAGTAAACCTCGAAAATGCTGTCGCAAATCTACTAGTCATGTTGATAGTGGTATGCTCAGCCTGGAAGTAGATTTAGCTCGCTCACCACCACTGGCAGGTAATTGTAGTACTCTGTTAAATTCGTTCAACCACTTCTACTACTGACACTTTTTTATTCACAGGATCTCCAAGCACAACTCCGAGTCAAATACTCGATTGTGACATGGTGTCCGATTCTTTGGGCTTCAAGTTGTGAAGCAGTAATACTAGTACTAGCCTCTATACTGTTCTGATTCCATGTCCCATCTACTACTAGTATTGTACATACTTTGAATCAATGTTTGTAAATGCCAGCTTTAAAAGTTGCTCTTCCTTCAAGTTTAAACTTAGACTCGGAGGTCACGTGTCACAACCAAGAGCTGGTACCAACTTCTCGAGTCGCTCGCTGTAGCGTGATGTGTGGTGCTATATCATGCTGTAGAAATTATATATATACCGTCGTTGATCGCTACACATTGCTACAGAAGTCTGCACCTGCTATAATATGCTGTAAGCCGCCATGGTAACTGTGCTAAATTTAGTGTTTTGCTGATGTATACTATTGTCTATACCACATTCCCTTGGCCCATCTGTTTGCATCGGGTACCGACATTCATCTGGCCCACTTGTATCTATCGTAGACTATATTCTATTTATAATGTCCTACATACTGATACATTCCTATACTACTGTTTATATTATATACCCCTGGCCCATCTGTCTGTCTTGGGTACAAATGTCCACTCGGCCCACTCATATACCATGGCACAATTATTGCCATGGGCCCACATGGGATGGCCCGTCCCTAGTGGTACATTGTCACACTTGGCTGCCCATGTGAGATGGGTTGATTCACTGAATGGGCTCGTCAAGTAAAACAGCGATGATGATCGACTTAGGCAGAATATGGGTGGAAGACTTCAGTCTTGCAGCCTGCCTATGGAGGGATTGCAAGTCAGGTAAGTCAGTCTTAGTATGCTTGACCATGCCGCAAAAGAACTCACCTGTAGGTCCCACTTCCTCTTCGCCGCACGACTCACAAGTTTCGAGACCAGGCAGGTCATCAAACGACGTCGAGTCATGGGCATTGTTGATATCATCTCCAAAATCACTACTTCCCCACTCTGAGGTTACCCAAGATGAGGAGTCAGAGTCCTCTGCCTCACTGGGATCGAGCCACAATGCTGTAGTGATTGGGCCTGGTGAGGTAGGTTGTAGTGATGTTTTGGTGCAGGTAAGGTACTTGAAGTTATGAATCTTTAGGATGGTGAGCCACATGATGATATCAAACACTGGGTCACTTAGCTGTGAGTAATATACAATGTATTCATCGTTATTGTGCTTGTCTGACAGTAAGTACGTGCTCACATCTCCCCATCAAGTTAGGCTGAATTGGTCTGGTCTATAGGGATCATAGATGGGATCTTCCAGCTCATCAGTGGTGAGGGGTACTGTGATATGCAGATTCGACAATGCCCGGTGAGTCACTACTAAATGCTTGGCGTGCTCCAGGTGTTCTAACTCATTGAGGTTGTCATCAGCGATTCCAATAGCAAAGCCGTACAGACCTTGCTTGGATCCTTCTTTGATCATGGCAGACCTAATATCTGCGGCAGTTATTCCAACAGCATTTGAATGTAGGGATAAGGTTTTTGAAAGGTGGGACGGAGGTAGTCTGTGACGTTTGGGGCAATCCTTTGCTAAGTGCTCTGTTTGTTCAAATTCGAAGCACTGATTCAATTCTCTGAGTTTGTTCAGGGTCTCAGGGCTTTTGTATGACCTAGCGCGGTTCAGTTTGGATTCACGGGAGTTCCCTGTGTCCTTGCATCTAGGGTTATCACTTTGAGACTTAGGGACCTGGGCGTTAACAGAGTTAGCAGATATTGAGTGAGTTCTAGATCGCCGATCTGTCCTGCTACTATGTCTGCGATCACAACAGTTATGGCTGGTTTCCCTTTCAGCAATTCCTGCTGCAAGTGTAGGGTTCAGAGCTAGAAGGACATGGGGATCTCTGGCATTTTTGATGAATGCACGTTCGGTGCTTAACACTTTTTTCTTTCAATTGTATCCAAACTGACTGTGTTAGGATCATAACCCTTATCTACCAATGAGGCTTTGATATAGGGTTTACAGTTCATCCAGAACTGTCGTACAAGTTCTCGTTCGTCGACATCTCCAGCGTTGTCTGCGAGTTCTCATAGGCACCGGATATAATCTCGGACCGATTGCTTACCGTCTTGGCGACAATTGAGGAACTTCTGTCATTGCAACATTCGGAAATTGGTAGGGAAGATGTAATCAAAGAGCTGCTCGAACAATTTGGTGAGCGAGTATCTCTTCTTTAGGTCCAGGATGTCTCGCTCATAGAATCGATATTTATTGTTCCCTAGATATTTTCCGATCATGCTTAAGCTCTGAGGAGTTGACAGCTTAGCCCTGTCCCTCCATGCATGTACTTCATGGACCCACTTCTTGAATGTGGACATGTTAACCTCACCATTGTAAGTAAACGGTGGTTTGTGCTTCAAGAATCCTTGCTGATACTTCAGGAGAGTCAATCGAGCATGGTGTTCTTGTTGTGCAAGTCTTTTTATCTTCCGTGTACTGTCCGAGTCACTATCATGATCGGACTCAGGCTCTAAAGCTAGGAGTTGAGCATTAAGGTCATTGGACTGGTAACCATCCACCTTCCCTTGTAATGTCCTCGATTTCTTACTATTCGAAGACGCAGGGTTTTTATTTGAAGACTTTCTATTGGTCTTTTTACCAGAGCATCTCATCTCCTCTTCTTTGTCTGAAGATTCAGTGGATGATTCTTCACTGTCATTATCGGATTCAGACGACATACTTGAGGGGTCAGAGTCGCTAGGGTGATTTCCCTTTATAGCTCGTTTAACTGAACTTTTCTTAGGTAGGAGGGACGACGCCCTCCATATCTGGTATCAGTCTTCTTCTGATTGGTTTTATCAGGAGCAGGGTCTTTGGCACTGGGTGGGTCAATCACCATCTCCAGGTTACAGGGTTTGTTACTGACGATTGCTTCGGTTTTGTGCATCTCTACAGTGGTAGGTATCGCATTTTCGGTGGATGGTTCAAGAACGGGATCACTGCATTAGGCAATAGCATGGGTTGGGGTAACCTGCACAGGTGGTGGGTAAGGGTGTCCCTTGGGTATGGGTAGGGGTCTGCCTTTGGGGTACCCGTACCCTCACCCACACCCTTTCTCGGGTTGAACCGTCAAAATGATAATATGAGACTACTTAATTGAAAACTCCACAACATGAATAGTACACAAAAAAACCTTAAGAAAGCCACAAGTGTCAAACTCTGAACTAACTAATCATCACAATAACACCTGCCCAACTCTACAACCAACCATGCAGCCAAATATATTTACCGCAGCTGCAAAACGGGTCACCAAGCTGACGGACAAGGCCAAAGCAGCAATCAAAGACAAACTTGAAGCAGCCGCCCCATCAAAGAAGCGGAAAATTGATGCCGCCAAGGGTGTGAGCGCAGTCTCAAGCAACCCTAAGAAGGCAAAACCAACCCCTCCAACTGGTACACCCAAAGATAGACCAGTCACTGCTGAGGCCTCATCATCTCCACCTGATGTGGGAACAGGTCCTGCACCTTGCAAGAATCATTGTGCTGTGGTTCAGACTGAGGAAGAGGAGGCATTGCTACACAATGACCCAATTATTGTTGACAACGAGCATGAAAAAAGCGAAAATGAAAATGATAACCAAAGTTCGTGTCCAAAGAGTGCCGAGGATGAACGAAGTATGTTCCTAATACACGAAAAAATGCAACTAATTAGAATTACAACAGAACAGCTCATGGATGAATGGGTCTCACCAGTCTATGTATTTTTTGAACTCACTCCCCACATCGTTGAGATTGATGGACGACGAGCACACAAGTTCAAATGTTGCGCAAAAGCATGCAAGGCAAGCATCTGCCGCTTCCTGGACAAAAAAGACGCATGCTCCACTGGCAATATGCACAAACATATAAAGTCTTGTTGGGGCGAAGAGATATTGAGTGCAGCTGATGAGGCCAAGGACACCAACAAAGTCCGTACAAGGATTGTCGGAAGTTTTCTGAAGAACAGAACAATTACTGCATCATTTGAACAAAAAGGTAAAGGTAAAGTGACTTACTCACACTGCCAGCACACACAGGCAGAAACCAAGTGAGATCTTCGCATTATCATTGATGTTGGGGCTGAAGCCATCTTGTTCCAGGGCAGAAATTGTGCGGTGGGTATCAGAAAGCCTGCATCCATTCGAAGTTGTTAAGGACCGAGGATTCCAATCGTTAATGAAAACGGGAAGGCCCGAATACTACTTACCTTTGCCATCTACAGTCTCGTGTGATGTTCGGCTCATCTTTGCAAAGACTCACCAACGAGTCGCTAAAATGTTACAAGTCAGTTCAAAACATATGCTGGAAATTCAGATTGAAAAAACTTACTAGGAATATAACGGCAAAAGTAACTTCACAACAGATGGATGGAGCTCACCAAACTACCAAGCATTTGTTGCATTCTTGGTACACCTCGAGCATAATGGTGTTCTGCTAAGCCTACCGTTAGACATAATTGAAGTTGCAAAGGTAAATCTCTTACCTTAATAAATGTGTGGCTGCTAATGTTGTGATAGTCACACACTGGCGAGGAGTTGGCCAATGTGTTTGTGGAGATGCTAAAAGAATTTGGTATTTCAGAAAAGGTAAATTTTAAAGACAAACACACAGTAACTTACATGATTGGTCCAGATCTTGAGCATGACATGCAATAACGCATCGAATAACAATGTTATGGTGGATAAACTTGCGGCTAGTGTACCTGCATTCAGAGGGACAGCAAGTCACACTCGCTGTTTCCTGCACACCATAAACCTCGTTGCGAAATTGTTGATTTGCAAGTTCAATGTGACGAAGAAGCATGCTGACATAGCCTTGGACTCGGCAACAGCCACCAATGACAACAATGACAGCGTACAGGTGGAACTTGATGAGCTGAGTGAAGAAATCAATAGGGAGGATGCAGAGATGATTGCAGAGGATGATGAGCTTAAAGACAATGATGATGGTTGGGTGAATGAAATGGAGGAGCTGGCCGATGATGAGTGATTCGCGCTGGAAGCAAGCATTCTTCCAGTTAAGTTGGCACTTGTAAAGGTAAGTAAAAAAAAACACATACCTTCAAGCTAACATGGTCTCCTAGGTGCGCAAACTCGCATACAAGATCATCCATTCGACAACTGTTATTCTTCCAGCCTGGCATGAGATCCTCGAAGACATGAAGTTCCCAGTCATGCTGATGCCGCGTGACATGTCGACTCGCTGGAACTCCACCTTGGATATGCTCGAGTATGCACTCAAGCATCAGATAGCCGTTGATACAGTAACACACAGAGGCGTGTGTTGGGTCTCCAGAAGTTTGAGTTGGGTGATCATGAGTGGCACATTATCGCACAGCTTCGGGATATTCTCAAGGTATGTCCAAGCAAACCACAACTACTGCGCTAATGTATTACCTAAGATTCTGAAGGATGCAACATTGTTCTTCTCCCACACTACACCCAACCTTGCCACTGTCATCCCCACCATGGATCTCATAGATGAGAAATTGATGTCGTACTCCCGCAACAAAAAATACTCGCCAGCTATTTGTGCTGCAGTTCGCTTGGCCAAGGAAACATTAAACAGGTACTATGAACTTACTGATCGCTCTGAAGTGTATCGCATTGCAATGGGTATGTTTTTTTTGTTTCGTTTGGCCTCATCATCATTGCTAACTAATGTTTGATATAACTTGAACTACAGTACTACACCCTCGCCATAAACTAGCTTACTTCAAGACAGCTCGATGGGAGGACGACTGGATCAACACTGCCGAGACGCTTGTATGTGACAAATTTGCGCGTGCTTACTGTGATTCAGATGTCGAAGGAGACAATGTTGAGATGGTGTCTGCAGAGGATGGTCCACACATCTCGGTATGTTTTTTTTTATTCATTGTTTCAGTCACTCAACAATATATAAGAGCACAAACATTTTCAACTCTTTGCCGGCACTCGCACCTCCCAAGGCAACAGACCTATGCAACGAGTTAGACCGATACCTTGGCACAGACATTGAGAATGTCACTGATGCAGTAGCTTGGTGGCATGCACACTGTTCATCTTACCCCCAATTGTCTCGAATGGTGCTCAATTATTTGACCATCCCTGGTAAGCTTTATTCTGCATCGTAATTACTAACAAATAGCTAACTAATTACCAACAGCCACGTCTGTTGACGTCGAATGGCTATTTAGCCGTGGACGTCTCTTACTCTCGCATGTCCGTTCACGTCTATCAGCCCAATCAACTTGTGCACTGCTATGCCTCAGCTCCTGGAGCAGCCTCAATCTTGTGAAGACCAAGAATGTTATAAAGGTTAGCAATATGTCTGATGTCAAAGGGGAGGAGGAAGAGCTCGAGGATGGTTGGGACTGGATTGACATCATGTTTCAGTAGCTACTACACATGTTTTGTAAAGTAAGGTATAATGCATTTTACTCTGGACCTGCGGGTGCACCCTTGAAGGGTCCGGGTCCAGGTACCTTTTACTTGTACCCACTGCAAAACCCACACCCCTTATTGGGGTATGGGTATACCTTGGGGTGCGGGTGCAGGTGACGTCTCCGACACCCCAGGGTTTACCCGTGCAGATCCCTACACTGTGTGTCTCTTTGAGTAGCTTCTGTGCCATGGCCTCCCTCGTCTGAGCCTCGATTATGAGCAGCTCAAGTTCTGCAATACGGTCTCGAAGATTAACATTTTCTTCATCTTTCTCAGTGAGTTCTTCTTTAGCTGCTTTGCGGAATTGTCTTAGGGCGAAGTTTTGAACTCGAATAGAGCCGCCTCAGTTATTGTCATCCCAGATCTTTTGAAGGGATTCATCCAATTCATTTGGTCCAGGGAGATTGAATTTGGCCATATCTTTGTCGAACTCAGACCAATCACGCAGATAGTTTACTAAAACTAGTGATGTGCAAGGCCTGGCTTGAAGCCCTGGGCCGGCCCAAGCCGGGCCCAAATAGGCTGGGCCCAGCCCAGGCCTAAGTCACGGCCTGAGCAGGGCTTAGGCCTGGGCTTGGATTCAGAAAAGCCTACATCAGCAAACCAGCCGGTACCTGTACAATGTTGTACAAGCCTTACAGTCACACAGGAAAGTCTACCCTTTACAGTCCTGTCACAAGGTCTCACAATATATACAAATGTTACAGGTCTGTGCCTTTGTACAGACAATACACATGATACATGTTGTGTAGGTGAGACATATTGTATAGGTAGTACATGTTGTATAGGCGGCACATGTTATATAGGTTTATGCAGTTGCTAGACATTGTACAGGCCTGTAAAGGATGCAAAAACTGTGCTGATTGTTACAAATTACAATATGCTGAACAAGAGAGTATGCTGTATTATAAGATGATGTTGACATCCTTCATGTCACTGCCTCCTGTATTGTCCTTGTCAAAATCAAGGTCACCCGCCCCAATCATAGCCCACTGTTCCAACATCTCCTCGAGCTCCACGCGACAGTCAGGAATTTTTAGAAGTGCATCTACAGACCTCTGCAACAAGTCGAAGTCAGCCCTACATTTATCTGTGGAGAGGTCTGGGACTTTGTCAGTGCCGGTCTCGTGAAACCCAGTGAGGACGCCCTTCGTCTGTTGATTTGTCAATGACTAAATAACACAAATAAAATAAATAACAGGGCGCACCACAGCGCCCACAAGAAGCAGCCCATTGACAGGTATTGCACATCGAAATTTATCTGTGCTCTTGAGGGCTTTCTTGCTATTACCATAGTAGAATTTGAGGCAGCCATCCCTGAGAGCTTGCGAGACAAAATTCTTCCATTTGCCCTATAAAACTGATAGTGAGTGGCTGCCTTGGGAGGCGTAAACAAGTAACCATACATTAGATGAATCAGGAACATGAAGATAATCACCGGTCTTGAGTAACTTGGTGGCCTTCACAATGACACATTTTTTTACCTCGTCCTTGCGCGCCATGGTGCCCTTCGGGAAAATATTGTATGATGCTTTCGTGATGGATATAACAACTTTCTTCAGCTCCGTGCGAAACGTAAATAGATCATCGCAGAGCTGACAGTAAAGATATAAGTTTATTGTACATCCATTAATGAGACACTTACCAGCCATGACATCTGTGTCGTGTACTGCGGGAAATAGCCTAAGAAGCAAGATGAGATTCGCAAAGGGGGTCAGACAATGTGAGGAACCTATTTACCATTGTCCAATTTGATTTTTTTTGTGGTACATCCACAATTCAGTGTCAAGAACTTCTTGCACAAGTTGTAGCGCATCTCAATGATCTGGAATGGGATGCGTTAGAACAGCCTGTAGATGCATCTCTAACTTCACTGCCTGTAAAAATGCTTGCCAGGCAGGTGGGTAAAAGCCGAGCTTTGTGGGGTCCTCTTGGACTGTCTTGGCCTTGTGCTTCTTTCTGTATGAATCTGGCTCATCGTGTGTAGCCCGACTGGAGGAAGTACTTCCCTTGGATGGAGGGCGCCGATGAGGAGACTGCATGTGGGGGGCACACTGAGATACGTGTGTATGAGGTGATGCTGAATGCCCATATGGAGACCTTGAGTGTGTAGAATGGCGAGAGTGCATGCAGGAGGAAGAAGGGCGTGTAGATGGGACACACTGAGATGTGTGTCTACGAGGCGACACTGAATGCCAATATGGAGACCCTGAGTGTGTAGAATGGTGAGAGTGTACGTGGGAGGAAGAAGGGCATGTAGACAGGACACACTGAGATGTGTGTCTACGAGGCGACACTGAATGCCAATATGGAGACTTTGAGCGTGTAGAAGGGCGCGTAGATGAGACATGCTGAGATGTGTGTCTATGAGGCAACACCGAACACTGGTCTGGATACTTTGAGTGGGTAGAAGTAATGTGAGGTGAGCACTCACATTTAGGAGGTCGCGCTAGAGCAGAAGCCCCAGTAGACACCACACGTCAAGGTGACAGTCGACGAGGAGACTTCGACTGGCTAGAAGCACGTCTGTGTTCAGTATGTTTCGCCCTCAATAGATAAGTTAAGGAAGGAGCCTTGCGCCGTCCATTCTTCATTTGATGATGCTCGAGAACATCAAAAGCTTCCTGAAGAGCATGTGATAAGATTAACCTCAAGACAAAAATTAAAACACTTTCCTCTGTTTCGTCTCTGGCTGCGTCGTTGAGCTCGTAGTTGAAATCATCATGAAAACCACCTGTCCTGAGTGCCATGCTCGTCGTCAAAATTCCCATCAATACCTTGATTGAAATCCCTAAGCATCAGGTTAATTAGTTGACATCCCATCATACCTTGACTCGGACCATCTTCCTGAGCTTCACCTCCATACTCGCCATACAAATTGTCTTCATGTTGTCTGAAGTCCGTGGTATCGCCTATTTCAAGTGTTTGCTCCTGGTCCTGAGCTCCGTCCCTGCATCAGGCACATGTGACAACAGACGGATGAGATAGTAGCAGAAGATGTACCTTTTCTCAGTTCCCCTGTCAGTTTGGTCCTGGTCCTGGTCGTCATCATCACCGATACCATGTTCTGGAGCTTGATCTCCAGCCTCCTCCTCCGAGTCACGGGTACGCTCATTGGACCATGATGCCTTCCGGATGTTCTGACTGCCAGTCGAAGTGGGCTGCCGAAACCCAAACCTACCTGAAGACTGAGCTGCACTTGAGGCTGTTCGGAGAGATGCGCCAGAATGTTGTGTCCTGAATTAGGTTGCTGGTGTCCAGAATGAACATTCTTGTTGATACCAATGGAACACTGAGTAGGATTGGAGCTCCCGGTCAGGGAGCTTTTAGTAGTAGCCTAGAAGAATGTTAGCTTTTGGGAGTTTATATTAGAATGTCGACTACATACATTTTTCTTCAGTTTCCGGAGCTGGGAAGGAGCCATGGGGTTTTCCTCTGCATCACTAATGTCAAGATTGGTCTCCTTCCGACCTTTCCTCGCTGGGGCCGCTAAGGTTTTGCCAGTTTTTTTCAACTGGTCTGCATGGCCACCTTGGCCTTGTGTAGATCTCTCACTTTGTCAAGTACCCTCGGAGAATTTGTATGAGTGCCTGGCCCTCTTCTTCGGAGGCATCGAGTGACAAGGTGGGAAGTGTCGAGATTCTAACACCTGTCACCACCAATTAGTACCCAGAGTCATATCACATAAGCTGATGGCTTGATGTACTAAACTAGCACAACAGAGTACATGTACAGGTACAGTATCATGACTCCGAACATAATATTAATTAGAGGGTACAACAAGTTGAGTTTTGAAAGTGGGAGTTGAAGGATGTTCAGAAATACGAGAAGGATAAGAGACTTGAGAATTGTGAGAAGGCCAGCACTCGGAAAGGGTGTTGTGGGATGACATGTATGGAAAAAAAGTTCAGACACCTCATTGCCTCCTCCGAGTCGTCTGAGTCGTCCATGTTCTTCTTTTTTTCCCCTGGGGAACGAAGATGACAAAGGCTTGTAAAGTGCTGTAGAGGGTATCGAAGGATTTGCTGAGCTAAGATGAGCAGAACAACACAGTAAAGGCTCAGATGGCCCTGCTGGGGGGATTTGACAGGCATGGGGTGCTGATGTGCAGGAGTGAAGACTCTGGGATGCTGCTGCTGTGCGGGGATGAAGACTCTGGGATTGTTCTAAAGGAGGTGGTTCTTCACCAATCAATCTCATGAATATGTTGAGTAGCTTGAGGACTCCAGCGTGGGTCATCTCTACCTGATTTTGGGGCGCATTTGCATCGTAAACCATGGCGCCCCATTTCTGCATGAGAGGTCGGAATTCCGCAAAGTATTTGGATGTCTTGGCAACCAAGAATCTGGTATCTGCATTGCCCAGAGCTTCATAAGTGCTTGCCCATGGCAAAGTTTGACAGGACCAGGTGGATGCCAATTGGCCATGTGGGCCCCCATACTTCGCAATAAACTCGAAAAAAATATAAAATAAGGACTCGAGGTCATCGCTAGGCCGGTGTTCGATTAGATTTGTATCGAAGTTGACATTCTGCAGAGCATTGGCAGCCTGCGGAACAAGGTCGACATTGTTGGCCACCTTGGAATCATCCACGTTGTTCAGGTCAGCATCCTGGCCTGGGATGTTGGCGCCAACCTCAAGTGGGGCTAGATCCAGCATAGCCTGAAGAATACAGATGGAAATGTATGGCATGGTCCCCTGAAAAAATGAAATGAACAATGAATAACTAAAATGTATACCGAAACTTACTGTACCATGCAAATAGGTGCTAGTCTTGCCTTCCTCTAGAATTGAGGCATGATCGAAATTGATGAAGTAACCGATACCTTCATGAACAACAAAATTATTGGGACTGAGGTCCCCATGCAAGACTCACTTTTCAATCATCATGTAATGAGCTGAAAATAAAAGATTGATAAAAGTATTTGCATGCTCAATAAGACTCACCAACTACAAAGGCATGGAAGGCGGTGAGCAGTTCTCATCTAGAGCTGAATTTAGATAATGGCTCTCCACAGGGGGACAAGAGAATGCGGTGGTGGAATCTGTTGCGGAACATCAAGTCATCCTGATGGCCAATGTCGTATTGGCTGCAAATGTGTGCTGTGCTGTCAGGCTCCCCTTCATAATACACGTCCCAATGGTCTACGAGTTGGACAACGTTAGGGATGCCCTTGACCATCTCCAGGATGGTCGTTTCGTGCATTCTCTTCTCCTCTGTCACCCAACAATCTTTTAAAGCATACTGATTCCCTGCCTCATCAACGACACTGATAACAAACCGTTCCATGACAGAAAAGCCCATGGCTCTTCCACAGAACCTCCATAATGGAATATGTTCTGTCATGGTTGTCCTTTCACCCAGCCCTTTGCCTCGTGTGCTAAATTAGGAATGAATTCCTGTGCATGCAGTGTTACACATGTGGATCATTGGATCAAAACCCAAATGGTGAATATCCGATAGAGTGAGGGTGCCCAACATCTCTGTGAGTAGCACAGGGCCCATGTTTTGATGGATGTGAAAAGGATGGGATATGATGAGACCGGAGTGGTCGAAGTAATGTGCACGAAGCTGATTGGCACAAATCGAAAACCCAACTGACGAATCGACGCCATGGTTGTGCTCTCAGCATTAAGTAGGCTTTGGTCGTAGATCCCCAGAACACTGGTATATCTCGCTTTTTAGTGAGATCGCTGGAGGTATGCTCCACGAAGGACAGGACATCTGCCTATGTCTTCCCCATGTTTTTGATGGCAAAGTCAAACAGGGCTATGTCAGGCTTCTGGCAGTTGTATTCATCTGGTATAGGAGAGGTGGAGAATTCTGCAGACCAGTACCAGGATCCAGCCAATATGTTGAAAGGGAGGTGGGATTTCAGTTTGTGATGCAGGTGATACTGGATGGTGTAGAAGAGACGTTGAAACTCTTTTTCAGTTGTCATGGGCACCTGCCTATGTCTTTTCTTCGATCCAGAAGGCTGGTACTCTTGGGAACTCCATGTTTCTGTTTCAGATTGGCCATGGATCACTGAGTCAAAGAGGGCTCTACGCCAAGCACTGCACCCTTGACCTCTGCATCAACGATATCCGTACCATCGCTGTCTGTATCATAATCCTCTGCATCCTCGTCATCCGAGTCTGTATCAGGATCCTCTGTATCCTCGTGCTCTGTGCCACTGTCCTCTGTACCATCATCTTGTTCATCCTTTGCGCCACAAGTACGTTTGATTCCTTTTCTCCTGCGGTGGAATTTCCATTTGTCTCCAGAGTATGCAGATGGTCCTGTTTTGTCGTACTGAATTGTCTTGATCTCGCTCAATTGGAGAGTAGTTTTTCTCACAAGATGATGAAAAATGGATTTGTCCAACGGTATTCTGGCACCCTTTCCAATACCTTCATGAATCAGGCGGTTTTTCAGCTCTTGCTTGAGGAGAGCTTGCGTAGTATCTAAGGTGTGTGGGCCAGAAGGGACACCAACAGAGCTTATCGTTGCGTAGAGCAAGAAGTTGTCGATTTCAGATTGCCGGGATGACATGAATGACTGCATTGTCCGAGTCAGGTGGTTACCGTTCAACACTCAACTTGTCATTCAGGCATGCTACTACCAATTGGGCTGTGTACGTGCACGTTCCTTATCTGTTATCACAATGGATTAAAACATTTGCATCAGGATTATCAGAAAACATCTCTGAGCACCATTCTATGTATCTATCTGTTGTGAAGCATGGTAAAGTGCATAATAAAGCTGCTTGTTGAAGTACTTGTTCAAAAAAATGATGAGGAATAATGTGCAGAAGTCTCCTTTGTCAACCACGCGTCCGCTGCAGCTCCCAGCTCGGGTATTATACTGATAAAGGCACACATTTGCTTGAGAGGAACTATGTTACCTACTGGAGTACCATCCCCATGCTTAGCACGCTTCAATAGATGCATCCCAGTGGCAGGATGGACTGTGCCAACCTTCAGGCTATGCACATAGCATAGATATTGATCTCGCCAAGTAATACGAGAACCTTGTCAGGCCATTGGGCAGATGATAAGCTGCACTTCACAGATGGCATGCCCTTCCAAGGAGTCACACTTCAGCCAGATTGATAAGAATCAAAAAGGACTCACCCCTTAACCCTGACTGGGGCCACTCATACTCTCTATCAACATTGATAAGGACGGCATCTCATTGGCCTTTCGGCCACCTGGGACATGGTGGAGAGGTGTGCAAGGTTTGTGCTGGTAAGATGACACATGGATCATGGAAGGAAACTTACTGCAAGCGAACTGTGTGCTTGAACATGATCAAAAGGCAGAGTAGAAGGACGGTCAATTAACGATCTTCTTGAGATTCCAACCCCATGAATCACATCTCTATTCCTCGTGTCAAGTCGCAAGAAGTTTGAAATAGCATCACAAAGATCCAGTATGTTGAACTCGTCTGCGACATCATCAATTTTCATTCCAGTGCGAGTTGGACTATAATTTAGATGGATAGCGGTATTGCCAGCAGTAAACATTCGAGGAGGATGAGTGCTAGGTCCACGAGGTACAGTAGCCACCTCCTTAGCTTTGATGAAGTAGTTAGTATTGGCACGCATGTGATTAAGCCCCTCCAGGAGTGCAGTTTGTTGATCAGTAGACACTTCTTCGAGCTCAGCAATGTCTTCATCATCTCCCTCATCCATGGGTAATTCTTCGGGGTCTGGATCAAGGACACCACACTTCAACATCGTAGCAATCCCAAATCGCCACAGCTTGTCCTGTCGATCTAAATGACAGGCAAATCTGAGGGTCATAATCATTGTTGTTAGCTTGTCGTGCAGGCTCCTTGATTTCGGACACATGCGCATGTTCAGTGGCAGTCTGCAGACCACTGGATGAGGGCTCCAACTTTACGTGTGCTGGTGGTGATGCTTTGCATTAGCTCTAGCTTAGGTATATACCAATTGTCAATTGTCTTCTTCGCACCGGTCCATGCGCCCAACAGTCATGATAACATCTTTGTGCTGATGAAAGGTCGAAAGAGATTGGTCAATAGATGCCAATAAATTGTCGTCTGGAGAAGAGGACTGCGCCAGGTAGCAGGACGTCCATAAGGGCATGGATCACGATCACAAATCGACGAGGGGCTGCACCGATGAGGAGACCGACGATGTAACGCTGTAGATCACGGTGGACTCTGCCCGTGACTTGCTTGAGCTTCGTTATTCCACCAGAATAGTGACAATAACCTGTGGTTGGCTGCAAAATCAAGAACCAAAAGTCGAGTTCTTGCGCTCCAACAACCTCAATGCACCACTGAAGGTCATGATCAAAAAATTGCTTGTGCCAGTGATGTAGAGCCTCTGGAGTGAGAAAGACCAAGGGGCAAGCAAATGGCCAATCTTGCCAGAAGGGTGCATGGACACCATTTAGACAATATATGGTGCATGCATCAAAATAACCTTTGAGGTCATTGGGATCAACTTGTATCTTGGCAAGCTGATCAAGAGTGATATGGTGTGTACATTCGGGGTGACGAAAATTGTCCCCAAACTCCAGATAAGATGTGATCGTAAATGGGGAGGTTTTCCCGTGTACGCACGCAAGCATACACACTTCTGGGGTATCAACAATGTATGCTGCAAGGGGCGTATAGCAATGGCGAACATTTCCGATGGGATCAGACATCATTATCCCAATTTTGGCCACAATCATCAACAGCTTTAAGACGATGGAAAGACATTGATGTATGAGGCGGTCTTCAAGAACACCTCGCATCCATTGATTAGGGTGTAAGTACTGCAGGATAGGGAGGAGTGCTATGAGTAGGAAGGCCCTGGATGAGAGTTTCATGCAAGTTTGCATGTGGATATTAGCGAGACTGAGAAGAAGCGGATGAGTGACTCTAGCGCCAGTCATGGTGGTGATATTTGTTTTGTCGGAAGAAATGATTGTGCCAAGAATTGTAGCGCCTCTGGGCACTTGACTCTGTAGGCCCTATGTAAGAAAGCGCATGTTATGGGGCTCAGACGCACATACCTGGAACTCCCAAGCAAAATTGCCTGTCAGCCACTCCAAATAAACGCGGGTAAGCCGTGCTGCGGTCGTGTACACGTGACAAGGGACAAAATCAAGCTTGTCATGGAAAAGGGGGTTGCTGAAGAGGGCTTCTAAGCATTCGACCGGATCCCTCCAAAAAAGTTGGATTGGATTTTTGGTGCAATGGAGAGATGGGACAATTTGACACTTCCAGCTTGGTCCCTTGGGTAGCATCTCAGCTCAGCTTCGCAATTCTTTAGCTGTACTGAATGAAAGCTTCAATCCGCGGATCTGTAAAGTAAGGACATGATCAGTAAAAGTGCGAGAAGGATATTAAGAAATACGAGAAGGATAAGAGACTTGAGAATTGCGAGAAGGAGAAAATGCTCCAAAGTTGTGAGTCTGTAAGATCTCAAAGCGCCAGCATTCGTGAAGAGCACTCACTATTATGAGCATTAGAAACTCATTGATTGCAGACATACTAAGGGGAGAACGAAGAAGAAAATCAGTGATTTCCCATTCCTCTTTTGATGCAAAAGGATAGAATAAATTATCCTTTCTATATTCTGCATGCTCGTCCGCGTCAAAAAGATTCAAGAACGTCAGGCCATCTTGAGAGTAACATGTCCCTGCATCTTTGTACTGTTCCTCTGCATTCATGGATTCCTCTCCCTCTGTCTCGAAGAAGTCAACATCGAAATGTGAAGGATATGCGTCCAAATTCATACCATCATGATGGTAAAGAGTTGGATCGGGGGATCGCCATAATTGTAGAACTGACTCCGCAAATTGAGAAATGTCCACCATGTCACGAATAGAACTATGACACAATGATCAAGGCTGACTGAGGTGGCGAGTGACGCTGGACTCCTTGCTGAATAGTTTCCCACATTTTGGGCATGATATTGACATGGTTGTGAAGCAAAGGTTTGTTCACACGCTTCAAGTGCTCATACACGCTTAAGCTTAAGACTTATCTTTGCTCGTACACCCATCATAATACGATATATTATATTTACATATGATGAATGATTCTGTAACTTCATCTCCAAGCTCTTCTGTAGTCTCATTTTTGTCTTGCAATTCTTCTCCAAGAACTCGGTCCTTGCGCTCACTGAATACTCGCTTCAAGTATCGTGTTCAAAAACCTTATGATGCAACATCAGTTGGACACCGCACGTCCTGCCAAAGTCTCTCTCCAAACAAAACTTTATCTTCTCAAATGGGATCGTGCGTCATTAAAGACGAGCCCAGCTCATCTGGAGGCCTGCAGTTCGTGAGTTCGTGCGTCCGATTTTCTGTCTTTGATTGTACTTATTTATTCATTGCACATAAGCCTGAGGACCTTGACTACCCATTATTCAATCAACCAGACGAAGAAGACCACTCTGATCTTGCACTAGAGGCAGCTCAAGCAAAACGTAGGGTTTGTCAAGCCCAAAAAGACCTTGCAGACAGCATCTTGGAGCACCACATAGTACTTACTAATCTCCATTGCTGTCATGTAGAAGCTGCGAACATGCGATTAATGATGGCTGACCTCGACGTGGGACACATGCATATCGAGTGGAGGAGAAATGGTATTCCAACGTTTATTAGGTGCAGGGCTGGCGGTACAAATTAGAGTCTTAGTGTTGATACATACTTGTATTATGTGTATAATCTGTATTGCTTGTACACCCTGTAGTCCTTGTCCGCCTGTTTGTTTGTACTTAGCCGCTCCAAATTTTGAATTGCTTGTACATCTGTAATACCTTGTACAGTTTGTGTACGCTTGTTGTTCATGTGAAACCTGTCACCAAATTAGTAGTTTGCTGATGTAAGCCAGTGGCCCAAGCTGCGGCTTTGGTATGACACCTTGTCACTGTCAGTGGTCACGCCCTACAAGCGGTCGCCCATTGTGTGTTCAGCAATTGGCATGTCCTCATTACTGACTCTTACTATGACACGCACGATTTGACCATACCACAGATCATATTCACACAAGAAAGAAAGGAAAATTCATCTGCTATGGGCACCGTGCTATTGCTCTTGCACACAAACATAACTGGGATGCCGTGCTTGAAGATACAAACCAGGTAAGTGATACATTACCAACTAATAATACTGAGCCCCTTCAAGATGTACTAATCTGGGTCGTAACATAATCCATCAGTATTCAGCACTAGTCATCTCGAGTGCCGATCAGTCCACCTTCTCTTTCTCACTGCCTTCTCCTGCTCTCGTCCATTGTCTGTATTCGTCTGAGCCACAGTCAGCAGTTGCTGACGTGTGCTGGGCATTTGCACATGGTGTTCGTGGTGTTGGGAACAACATGGTGGAGCTCGGACATCAATTTCAAGCAATTCAGCATGTGGGCCGTGGCTTGCATGGGCCCAAGCCCCGGCTTTGGGATGGCTTGGGCTCATGGCTCAGGCTTGAAATCTGGTGAGCCTAAGCCCCCCCAGGCCGAGCCTAAGCCGGGGCTTTGAGCCCAAGCCAGGCCAGAACATCACTAACTAAAACACTGCGCTTAGTAGCTTCGGGTTCATCATTCTGTTCTGCGTGTTCACTAACAGTCTCAAGCTTAACTTGAGATGGGGTAGGGCTTGGTCCAGTTGTTGGGAACTCAGGTGGGTTGCCTAGTTCCTCATCATCCATTGATTCTGACCAATCAAAAACAGGACTGTAGACGAGGGGTATTTGTATTGTCAGGGACTACAATGGTACGTAGACGTCCTATTACAGGTCCAGTAGGAGGCTCCTTACTAAACATAGTGCCAAGTGCATCAATGTTTTGAGTTCCTGAAACTCGGTGCATTTCATCAGTCACAGATGACGCTGTATTACTAACGGTGGGGCTGATCTCAGCACTTATCACATGAGAGGACCTCGAGGTCATCCTATTCAAGTCCTGAGGACCGAATTCTGGGACAGGATTAGCCAGAAGGCCATCGTTCCCGTCGTCTCCAGGGGCAGGGTTACTGTCCTGAGACTCTGCGCCTCCTTCGTTGGAGGTGCGGCCATCAACACTTATTCTAGCGCGCTAGCAGGTATGCTTTTTCTGACGATATCGTTGGTAGGTTTTTGGGTCGAAGTTGGTTTATAGAGGAGTCAAGGTTTTGGAGGGTGATCAGGCCTCCTCGACGATGGCTATAGCGAGGTGATAGAGTTTATATTTTTTATAGGAGTCAAAAATATGTGATGTATCAAGATACATTCACACTAGAGAATCGAAGGCTGAAGGGACTTAGGATTCGGACGAGAGTGACTGCCCAAACTAAGTCTATTCAAGTGGGAAAAGATCGAATGTCCTACCAGTAGATAGGTGTCGACTTAAATACTGTAGGACGAGGAACTAAAAGTATGAAAAAGGAAATACTAGAACTAAGGGTGCAACGGAGAATATTGGTTGCCATCACCTACTAAATAGGTGATGGCTTTTAGCGAGCGTTACATTCATGATCTTTTGACTGTGTATGATTCGGTGCAACCATTCAACATTCAGACTTGACAACGAAAGGCAGCCTGACTTTTTATTCTACTTTCGAAAGTGCTTGGTACAACAGCGATACTATTGATATCTAGTAGTCCTGTCCGATCCCACAATCCATGATTGTGAGAGTGCGCCGGTGCACCCATTTCTTCATTCTGCATATCGAAACGTGACTCATTGATACGGAAGTAGACACTTGACTCACCGTTGCAGACTGTGACACCTCCAGCCTGATATGACGAGGCATAAAAAGTGGGTCATCAAGTGAAAATTGATGTGAAGCAAACTATTCCTACTCACACCCATGGAGCAATTCAAGCCTGCACAGCAGGAGTCTGGTGTTGGGCAAAAACCGCCCTCTTTTTGACATGCCCTGACAGACACGATAAATGCCGCCAAAGCAACGATAACGGCGAGGAAGGAGGAACGCATTGTTTGTGAGGTGGTATAAACTGCTGTCTCTTTGAGATGGGGTGGATGGTAGGAATACGACTCATTTTTATATTGTCGCAGTCGACGCTCAATATTGTATACTTGGCAGAACAGCCATCTGTCTTGCGTGTGATCCTTGGCTGCAGGGACGTTGGGCAAAACCTATCATCTCCCTTCATTGTGTGATCGTTGAGTTGGCAGCTCCTGATTTGAACCTCCTTCACTCATTTACTGTTAGTAACAGAACACACACAAGTGCGTACCTACTAGTAGGTCCCGCTGCCTCTCGTTTGCTATTCAGCACTTCGAGCTGGAGGGCTCTCCTCAGCCAGTGTTGGTAGTTTGATGAGTTGATCTGTCTGCACAAAGAGTTTAGGCAGAACCTATGACATTCGCACATTAATGTAGAATAACAGATGCACGCATATGCTTCTTGTGGAACAGGACAGATAAAAGTGCGGTCCTGCTGGCAGGGTTCCTTATGCAACATTACTGAGGGTCACTTCAGGCTTGAATCCATTCCTGCATTCATTTGGCTATGTGACGGTTTTTAGGTATGTTGAGGATGTTTTAGGAATAGTAAGCTATGACTTACTACCCCCAGTCGAATGCAAGATACTGGGGGGAACGAAGAACGAACTGCAGCGAAAGTGTCTCTAACCGCTGGCAAGAGTAGTGACTATGATAGCAAATATTGATAAGTCCTAACTCGATATTAATATATCTCAATGCCAGCATACTACGCTTGTTATTGAACTCAGTAAAAAAGATCTCGTTACGACAAATTGGTGTACTATGCAGAATTCTGTGCAATGATTCAACATTCAAACTTAGTGCAAGACAACGAAAGGCAGCCTAACTTTTTAGTCTACCTTCGAAAGTGCTTGGTACAACGGCCATATCGATATCAAGTCATGTCTGATCCCACGATCCGTGATTTGTGAGAATGTGGGTTATTTACTTGAACATCGAACTATGACTCACTGATACGAAAGTAGACACTTGACTCACTGAATCGAGCAGACTGTTTTGCGGATCCAATTTATGTCCATTGGGAGTAACGGACCATACATCGGACACTACCAGCTAGTCTAAGGGGCCCCTGCCCCTGCGATATCTCAAGACTCGCGAATGCCCCTGCATGAGTGTTACCCCCGCAGGTCCGCCGTTCCCGCCGGCCGTTTTAGACGCGCAGTCTTTCGAAAACATGTGACTGACATCTCTTTGTGTAGGTGTCTGTCGTAAATAGTAGTCTGAAGCGCGTACTCGACCGTCGAGGCGGTCAGGAACAGACTTTGTTACCCGCAAGCTGATATGACGAGGCGCAAAAGTAGGTCATCAAGTGAAAAATTAATGGAAAGCAAACTACTTCTACTCACAAGCGTTTCGCAGTTCAAGCCTGTACAGCAGTCACTTTTTACTTTGCAACTGGCAAGCGTGCGTTGACATGCACTGACGGACACGATAGATACTGCCAAAGCAACGATAACGGCGAGGAAGGAGAAACGCATTGTTTGTGTGAGGTGGTATAAACTGCTGTCTCTTTGAGATGGGGTGGACGGTAGGAATACGGCTTGTTTTTATACTGTCGCAGTCGACGCTCAGTATTGTATACTCGATAGAACGGGCTGTTTGACTTGCGTGTGATCCTTGGCACTGAGCGTGCGGTTAGGCAGAACCCCTCGCTTCCGTAATTGCCGAGTTGGTGGCTCCCGATCTAAACCTCCTTCATTCATTTACTTGTAGAAATTGAATAAATCAAAGTGCGCACCTAGGTCCCGCTGCCTCTTGTTTGCTATCCAGCACTTCGAGTTTGAGGGTCTCCTCAGCCAACCAATGTCAGTGATTTGATGACTTGATCAGTTTCAACCACGAAGAGTTTAGGCAGAACCTATGACATTCGGATATTAATGTAGAATAACAGATGCACGCATATGCTTCTTGTGGGACAGGACAAATAGAAGTGCGCTCCTTCTGACAAGATTCCTTATGCAATTTTACCGAGGAGCCTCCTTCGCCACCCAGTCGCTTCGGGCTTGAACGTATTCCTGGTATGTTGGTTGATTGAACCCGACCTCTGAGGCAGTCTCTCGGGGGCGGTTGTAAGCTAGTCGGGGTGTTTGTGTCACGCTACCTCTCCTTTGCTATTCAGCACTTCGACCTTGAGAGCATGGGAGCGGTTTTCAAGAATGTTGGTGGTTCGGTGAGTCGATCGATCTGCACGACGAGTTTTGGCTTCATCGCTCTAATCTGAGCCCAAAACACTCTAGAATTTTGATTGTCCGTAACCAGAGGGTGTGCAGATTAAACAGACACTCAGAAGTGATAGTAAGACGTTAGGCATAAACGGGGAGATCATCAACGACGCAACTCGAAGAAAATGATCACGGTTCGGTCGGGACTTGCCTATTGAGTACGTGCATCGTAGCAATCTATCATGTCTGTCAAAGCTGTTAAATGTAAAAAAAAGTTCGAGAGTTGCGAAACAAGTAATGACTGCTGTCTAATGTTCAGCTGCGTGCCAATGGTTAGTAAGAGCATTTTGCTTTGCGTCCTGACGACTCACGTTTTGAATCTGAGAAGTACAATGGCAAAGTCTGCCTCCTCCCCAACGGTGGTGAGTCACATGTTTACAGTCACATTGGTGCTGCTGTTGATTGAGAAATGGGTAGAGTCAATATCGAGTTGAAGTAGAGTGACCGTGCGGCGGTGCGCATAAATCATGAGTTTCTCCGTCTCGAAATAGACCTACCACACCTTACTATATTTGGAGGTCTAGTATTGGTTTTCGGAGAGTGACGGTGTACCTGGCTAAAAAGCTTGCTAATATTTGCCCGAACAGTTTTATCCCGGACCCTAAAGTGCTGAATAACAAAGGAGAGGTAGCGTGACACAAACACCCCGACTAGCTTACAACCGCCCCCGAGAGACTGCCTCATAGGTCGGCTTCAATCAACCAACATACCGGGAATACGTTCAAGCCCGAAGCGACTGGGTGGCGAAGGATGCTCCTCGGTAACATTGCATATCTTGTCAGAAGGAGCGCACTTCTATTTGTCCTGTCCCACAAGAAGCATATGCGTGCATCTGTTATTCTACATTAATATCCGAATGCCATAGGTTCTGCCTAAACTCTTCGTGAAAACTGATCAACTGATCAAATCACTGACATTGGTTGGCTGAGGAGACCCTCAAACTCGAAGTGCTGGATAGCAAACAAGAGGCAGCGGGACCTAGGTGCGCACTTTGTTTTGTTCAATTTTTCTACAAGTAAATGAATGAAGGAGGTTCAAATCAGAAGCTGCGGCCAACTCAACGAGCACATAATGAATGGAGATGATAGGTTTTGCCCAACGTCCCTGCAGCCAAGGATCACACGCAAGACAAATGGCCGTTCTGCCAAGTATACAATACTGAGCGTCGACTGCGACAGTATAAAAACAAGCCGTATTCCTACCGTCCACCCCATCTCAAAGAGACAGCAGTTTATACCACCTCACAAACAATGCGTTACTCCTTCCTTGCCGTTGCCGTTACTTTGGCGGCATGTATCCTGTCTGTCGGGGGACGTGGCCCGAGAAAGTCATGTGGAAATGCGAATGCCACTTGCCAAAGAGATGGTGACTGCTGCAAACATTTGGTCTGCCTACCGCTTTATGTGAGTAGAAGTAGTTTGCTTTCCATTAATTTTTCACTTGATGACCACTTTTGCGCCTCGTCATATCAGGTTAACAATAAAAGTGTCTGTGCTGGCAGTTGTTGTTAAACGCACGCATGATGCCATACCTCGGAGGATTAACTCCAGTGAGAACCTGCTGTGACGGGAGAGGGCAGGATACGTTGAAATGTGCTTTCTCTGTCAAAATCGGTAATCCTCGAGTGCAACACGTTGCGACTGCACGAATGCTATACATCATAACGTTTTTACATCCAAACGCGCAAACTTCGCATTGTAACATTACGTTGTCTGCTTGTACTACTTGCATCGAAGTGTTTCTCTCTCACACTATATCCTATATACTTGCGTTGATTTTTAAATCCAAGGTCAAGCTACTGGTATTCTATATGCTACCGTCAAGCTCGAGTTCGGAGCAATCCGCTAGCGCACCTAAATTCATATGTCTCTGTAGCAAGCACAATTTCGGTCGGCCCCATACTATTTCGAGAACAACATCGTATGAGCACCTTCAACAGGCCGAAACGATGGAAGAGAAAACCAGAATGCAGGCTCCGCGTCATGAAATAAATGAAGCAGTTCCTTCTGCTACTCGTCGTGCTGCAATAGCACAGGAACTCGCAAACGATCCCGAGAGATATCTTATGCTAAACGTGTTCGACATCGGAAGCGCGCACGCAGTACGGTGCCGGACTTGCTACCTGAGGCTGAAGAGCACATGGGCCACCCGCAAGTAGATGAAGATGCAATAACTTTGGGCGATGATTTTGAGGTGAGGAATGATTTTACTAACTTGATAGTCAAATGATTGCAGACGAGCGCGAGCACTTCCACCCCCAAGACGGCCGACTAATTGCAGACGAGCGCGAGCCCCTCCCCCCCAAGACAACCTTGCTCATCAGTATGAATTCAACTTCGAACGCAGGAAAAGGCCTAATATTGATGTCGAGCACCTTGCTCAGAGCGCATTTTCCCCAAAAAATCAGGGACGCCATGGAGTTTATCCTCCTTTAGAAGAATGCTTCATTGAATAACCCAATTTTTTTCCAAGTTGTCCGACGACGCACTCGACAGGCTGCGCAACCCACCACAAGGTCTGATTGAAATCTATCAACCTGGCATCCGTCACAGTATATCCAGAAGTTTTCAACTATACCCTTAGGCCCCCAGCTACAATCATTATACCATCATCCAGACAGTGCTCGCAACAGGTTCTTGAGGAGCTCCGGACAACTGGCAGCGTTTCTACCATATATGATATCGCTATGGGTTGAGATTATCTTGGCGCTGTCGTTGATGGAGAAATAAAAGAGAATGACATCGTTCTCATGGTCTGTCTCGATGGGGCGCAGCTCTACGAGAGCAAAAATTTAGATTGCTGGATGTATGTCTGGATTATCGTAAACAAGCGCTATCGCAAAATTCACGTACGTCCAGGTGGCTTCATTCCAGGCCAAAAATCCTCGACTCTTTCCTTGTCGTTGGGTTGTACCATCTCAATTTCTCGGGGGCGGTTGTAAGCTAGTCGAGGTGTTTTGTTACGCTTTGTATTCAGCACTTCGACCTTGAGAGCTCCCCTCAGCAAGGGGGAATGTTGGTGTGCACGACGAGTTGGCAGTCCAACTCTAAACTGAGCCCAAAAGGTCAGAAGTGGCGCAACTCGGGACTTGCCTCTGCATGTAGCACAGCCACGTAAGTTCTCCTATGAGGGACTACAAACGTGTTTTCGCACTCCTGATATCGAGCGCTTTAGATCCTGATCCTTATCTGTCTTTCGTTATTCGCGATCATTTAGGAGTGATCGAATGCATGCGGAGACAACGAGGCATAAAACGCTGAGCATTCCTTCTCGTTGGCTCTTTCTCCTACCGCAGTGACACTTTGTCGATCCTGCATATAGGAAGAGTCTCCTCTGGCTACTAAACATCCTTTGGCGACCTGCCCAGGCTTCCATCACTTGGAAAAAACACAACATGCCAAGACAATCGATCAAGAAGGTCGATGCTGCCTCGAAGGAACCGTGAGTCTACCTGAGGCGAACGAGGACAAGCAATGTAACTGACAGGTGTCAGAGCAATTTGTATCATATGCAGAGATCCCATAGATGGCGCTGCAATCCCAGTTCCATGCGGGCACGTCTTCGACCTTGCTTGCATCACCCACCTCTTCCAGTCTTCAGTCCGTGACGACTCCCTGTATCCACCACGATGCTGTCACAGAAACATCCCCTTCACAAAAGTACGGCGCTACGTCAGTCAAGCTTTAATTGCAGACTTTAGGCTCAAGGGAAGAGAAAAGAAAACGATGCATCGGGTGTATTGCTCCTCGCCATCCTGCAATCGCTTTCTTGGTGCGCTCCACCAAAAGTCGTCACGGAAAGTGTACGATTGTCCAGCCCCGAGTTGTTCCACCCGTACGTGTGGAAAATGCCGTACAAAGTACGAAGGGGTTGGGAATCATAACTGCGTTATTGACGCTGCAACGCAACAAGTTCTCGATATTGCTCAGGCATCAGGCTGGGCAAGATGCCCAGGATGCTCCCATCTGATAGAGAAGATCGCTGGGTGTAATCATATGGTTTGTCGTTGTGGAACGACATTCGATTACTCCTGCAAGTAATAATACTGACCGAATACCATGTTTACACATCTATGCACTTCCAAACAAGGCTCAAAGAATGGGGGACTTCCGATTATGTATCATGCAATAGAGTAACTTGTACTATGCTAGAGCTTTCGAACAAGAAAACACATGCAATCCAATATGCAATTTCTATGCTTCTTGTCACAATGGTACGGATTCGCTTAGTACGATCTACAAGTATCGGTCGAAACCTCGATCGCGAGTGCCACAGCAGCAAGATCTCGAAACCATTAATTATTTACTCCTTGGGAGGTATAAAACAGTAATAAGCATGATGGCAACGAGGTTGTCTACATAAATGCATGAAAAGAGGGGCAATCACTGTGATATGCGCAGAACACAACGGCAAGAAAAGAACTATGAACGAAAAAGTTAAAAGTTTCCAAACGCATCTTCAACGCGAATCCTCCGCCAAACGGTTCAAGTATCCTCCTCAGCAGTCAGAATTTGACTGCGATTGCGCCGGAGCATAGGTATGCTGAGCCTCCGGGGAAGCTTTGGTGTACTTGGCTGACGTTTTGATTTTGGGCTTGTGGAATCTGCAGGCGTGCTGGGTGCGCGTATCAACGCAGTACTTGACAGAATTGAACGACTCCGTGGACGCGAGGTCGTCGTGGACAGACTAGACTTGCTCCCACTGAAGATCGGGGAGCTCAGCAGACTAGACTTGTGAGGAGTGCTGGAGGATGCATCATCCCGCATAAATTTAGAAGTGGTAGGCAAGGGCGGAGGCTCTTCAGCGCGAGTTGACCGATCCTTCAAGTGAGGTGCACTAGGATGGTGCCTGATGCTGTGCTCGCGATCGCCATCAGAATGGTAATTCTGCATCACCATCGGTGAACTGGGCTGATGCCTCAGCTTCTTCTCCTGGTTTGCGGACCGGACATATGCAGTATCGAACGTTGCTGACTGCGGACTCGCGCTCGTGTCACTGCTCCTTTGTGCCACACCGTCTACTATGCTCGGTCTCCGCGCGAAAGGGGAGAAGTTGAGCTTGCGAGTGAGACTCGCTACACTCGGCCTCCTTGATCGCGGGGCACTTGAACCTCCGTCGCTCTGGAAGTTGGACTGCATACTAGGCGTCGTGCGATGCGCCGGAAATTTATACTGTGTCGGAATGCGCGGGCTCGGCAACGGCAACGGTGGTGAAAGCTCTGGAGTCGTTATCGTACCTCTGCGAAGACGAAGTGGGCTGCGAGGTATAGATGCATCACCGTCTCGCTCTTCTGCTACAGGGGAAGTGGGCGGCGCCCTTTTCCACCAGACGCGCGAGTGCTGGGGAGATACGTGTTGACCGCTTTGGCCATCGTGTTCATCAGTTTTTCGAGCGCCTTCTTCACGACGCTTTTGCTTCTCGACCACGGTACGGACGCCAAGGCCTCTTGCCTTGAGCCATCGTCTGCCAAGGCCGTAGGATTTGAACTTGGAAGATGGTATCTCGTCCGGACGAGGAAGGGACACACGAGATCCAAACGTCGGCGTTCCACAACGCGATGACGAGCGCTCGAGGATAGGAGAAGGTAAAAGTGGTAAGATAGCCGCTGGGATAGGCCTCGACCCAAGTGATGACGGCAGCTTATTTGCATACATCTCCTGGGCAGTCCGCGGGCCCTCATGTTCGTTGTCTTCCGAGGGCTCAGCACATTCAAACAATAAATCTACCACAGGATCCGAGATTGGCCGTCCAGGGAGGATATCAAATGCATCTTCGGGTATGTCTACAGGCTCGCAAACAAGATGCCCGAAATGGGAACCTTTTGAGTATGTCACACGTGCAATACGCCAGCCAGATGACAGAGCCAATGCACAAAGCTCCCGTAGCGTGCGCTCCTTGCCATTGAAAGTTATGTGCATCTACGTGACCCAGTCAGTAAACGTTTCCAAAGACAATAATCTATCACCGTGCGTACCACGATGTCCATGGAAAAGGGGGTTGCACTTGCTTTTCCCAAGTTGGGAAGCAGGGGCGCGGGTGCTAGAGTGCCATGCGCACCCTCGAGGTGCGCTAGAACAGAATCGAGCGTCCACTTTTCGCCTTCGGATTTTTGGTGTTCGTGTTTTGCGCTACGGACGCCCTCATCGACGCATGCTAATGGGAGGACATGATCCGCAATGATAAGCCTCGTCTCTGGACTGCTTGCAAGCCGCAGGTTGAGCAGCACATGGCGTGCACGGGCGTCAGGCCAGTCATGCAGGACAACACGGAGTATGTAGACTGCAGGATGCCGATTGAGGTTTGATGAGGGAAGCGGAGGTTGTGGGAGGAAGAAATTGTGGTCTTTCGAATGCATCGTGAGAAGGCACGTCAAGCATCTGGGCAGAGTGCTCACCATAAAATGTCACCTGTCCACTCTCCAGCATTTCTGGACACTGCGCACGCCATGCATCGAGTCCGAGTCCGATGACAACTGGACGGTCTTGGACAATGAAGCAGAACTGCCTATCCTGGTCCTCACAAGAAGGGACCGTTGATTGTTGCGCACTAAGCTCGCCTTGGGAAGACTGAATCCTTAAATCCACATGAGAACGTGCAGATTTGAGATTGGTGGACTTGAGATCAGCGCGAGAGGTATGTGACTTGAGATCGACTCGTGAGGCAAAGGACTTGAGATCGCTCCGGGATTTATGCGGAGTCAAGTCATTGCAAGACTGTTGAGGGATGAAGTTGTTGTTTTCTACGGTATCTTCAGCTTCATCGCTGCTCACGCTTCCCCGCGGTTTTAGGCTCCCTCCAAACGCCCGCGCAAGGATCATGGTCGTGCTCCCGATTCCTCCTCCGACGTCTACTATCGTCGAACCTCGTGGGAGGGAAAGCCAGTCGAAAGCTGGAGTCACAAGTATCAAAATTATGCAACTGCACAAACATACAGGCAAAATGATCAGTGACATACCAGTCAGAATAGCTCCAGGTGCCTCCCACCCACTCGTACCAATCATCGCCTGCGAGAACCGCTCAAGGCGGAAAGACTTACCCGGTTCACGACCACTCCGCTCAGAAGATGTGCTCATATTCCTCACATGTCCAGTGCGAGTCTGTGTACCCTCACGTTCAGCTGACACGATATTCCCAACAGCCCTTGTTGGCTGACATCCTGCGCAACCGCCGTTGCCACCAAGCGTGTCCAATCCTCCGTCCTCCAACCACTCGAAAAATGGCACAGGCGTGTTGAATGCGAGATTAAATGCTGGAAGGGGCTCAGTATCAAGTCCCGACCCGGCGTTCTTTCTATCCGATTCAGCACCTGAGCCCACATTACTACTCGGTAGGATCTCTTCTGATACAACAGCCGAATTTGTAGATGGAAGTGTAAGCGTCGACACTAAAGATGCGCATTTGACATGGAGCGCAGAAGGGGTGTCTGGAACATTGCTTTTGCTGTAGATCGTGTTGTGCAGTGGCGAAGGGTGCGGGGCTGGCGGGGGGAGTTTGAAAGCTGTCCTCACCGATGAGGCTTCTGTGTGGGGCGTTGTCTCGCGTTTTGGAGACAGAAAGCCAGGTCCGAGGTCCAAAGGTGGTCCAGCAATAGGCGCAGGCATGGTTGCATCCCATAAACAAGGGGACATAGTTGATTCTGTCACTGGACTGAGCGCAGGTGTGACGGTCGCAGCTTCTAAGAGATCGGAATGTGTCTGCGCAGACGAAGTGGGAGTGGGATGCTTTGAGTGGAGGCTAGTGAATGATTGGGTGCGTGAAGGCTGCATCAGAGGGTTGCATATATGCGCCTCATTAGCCGCAAAGCCAGATATATGCACTTCACTGCCGTCTGTAGGTCTTGTGGGAACGCTTCCTGGAGGGGCTAAAGGAAGTTGAACACCTGTAAACGCCTCCGTAAGGTAGGCAGCTGACTTGAACAGCTCATCAGTGCTAGGTATCTTCACTTTAGAAATTTACAGGTTCAGATGTGCAGAAGAAAACGTACCACATTCCGACGAAAGCGGCGATGCCAGTAGTGTCTTCGTATTTTTTCTCGGGACTATTGATGGATGTAAATTTGTGGTGTGGACGAGGGAATATAATAGAAATCGACAACTTACTTTGCAAAGACATCCGCCACACTCTTACCGCTGTCGAGCAGGCTTGCGACGCGCGTTAGTGCGAAGGTGTCTGGAGCCGTTTCACGTAGAATGTGATGCGTCGAAAGCAAACGGAGGGGATGGGCTAAGGCCGAGGAGCTGTTAGCCGATTTGCTTCACCAGCAAGGGACATAAAGGGACGGCATGAATTTAAAGTAACAAAGAGTTCAGAAGCTTGGAATATCCGAATAGCTAGAGCAAACTTAAGATCGAACGATAGGAAAACAGACCCACCTAAACGAACAGAATCCACACAACGAAGGCCGCCCGTGCGTTCTGTTATGATGCGTGAGATGTCTTTGACATGTACGCCCTCTAGATGGAGTGCCTTTTCCTCCGCCTTTGTCGGGGCGTCTGGATAATTTTATCACGTGATTGGCATGACAGGCGCGGGAGAAGGGATAGGAAATGACAGGGGCAAACAAAATTATAAGACGGCGATCAGTACACTCGGCAAGAAGGGAGGAAAGTGACGTACCCCGAGTAAAGCTCGGGCGTGACACGAGGCCATGATTTGGATCATTTGATCCGTTGGCCAAGACGGGCTCGCACTGGGACTGGAGCTCCGCAATAATACGGAGTTCAAAAAGGAGACGTTGGCGTTCGTCCTCTGCATCGCGAAGAATTTCGACGACGTGTAGATGTTCGATAAGACGCAAGCATGCTGGAAGGGTGTACTGAAGGTGGCAAGCGTCATGGTAACAGAAATAACGAAAAACAGACAAACTTACCACCATGCTTGCGTCGGACATGAACAGAAACGGCTTCTGTACGATGCTTGTAATTTGGGCAGCAGCAGCAACAATCCTTGTGGCTGCGGCACTCGCGGCTGGGCAGGCAGCGAGTTTCTCCGCTGGTGATGACGATGTATATGGAAGAGATGGGGAAGGATAGTCGTACTGAAGGTTGGACAATGGTGAGAGTGGAGTGCCATAGGAAGAGGTCTGGGTGCTAAAGGTAGAAGATAAGGGTGTGGCGGGGACTGAGACTGGCTCAGGGGAATCTGGAAATGCTGGTGATGAACATTGGGAGGAATGGGGAGTGGAAGACATTGAGAAAATGCGCTGTATATCGTCGAGAGCATCACCCATGAGCGCATGCAACGCCCGCAGCGTTGCAAAAGTCGGGCTTGGTATCATCGGCGGATCAAACCAGCCAGGGTCAGCGGTTATGCACAAGGAGAAAGTAGAGGAAAAGAAAAGAAATACATCCAGTTCGATACCTTGACGCACGTCACGTCCGATTCATGAAAATTAGCTACGAATTAAGGACATATTAACCCCACAGCCTTCCAGACAATCGCGTCCAATAAATTAGAAGTCCTAACTTCAAATTGGTCGGAAAACCAAGTTAGAACCATTCATCGGTCGTTGCCGGTGGCGAACCAAACACTACAAAATACAGTCAGAGGTCCGCGCAAAGTAAGATTAGCAGAAGCGCTTCTGTTTCCACACGGGCAATGATGTACGTGGCATCTGTTCTGCCTAAACTCATCGTCGCACAGCTCTCAAGCTCGACGTGCTGCATGGAAAAAGAAAGGCTGCGTGTCACAAATACCCTGACAGCAGGACCTAGGTGCGTACCTATCCTTGTCGAGTTTTGCAAGTAAATGAGTCAAGTATCACCAACTCAGCGATTAAGCAGGGGACAGGTTCTGCCGAATCCAGGATCACACGCAAGGCGTGTGCCAAATGTCTGTCAGTCGGGGACTCTAACAGAGTCTGTTCAACCTAGTGAGTTGAGTGTCTAATTTTGCATTAATCGAACGATACATAGGATGCCGCTGATCAAGAAATGGACAGAACCAATATCGAGTTCAAGTAGACATGAATGGAATATAACCCACAATTATGGGACGTAAGATCATACGTGAACGGATATCGATCTCGCTGATGTTCCAGCGTCATGGAAAACAGACTCAAAATTCGATGGTTAATATTCTAGAATCTCCACATTCGCGTCAGTATTTAAACTCCAACGGCGCGACAAACTCGTATGATGAATTTTCCAATGACAGTATGCTGATGCACCAACAAGACTGATATCGGGCCATGTATGAACTCATGATTCACAATAATGGTGACAATGTGACTGTAGGTTATACTTCATTCACTGGACAGGACAAGCCAGACAAAAAACGATACACACGACTGCATACCTTATCAATCAAGCGACTAGTCAACCATGCAAAACGCATGATTTCTAGCCGACATGGATTTGATTTATGACCGACTCGTGGGGCTCTGCTAACACCAAGAGTACAAAGTACGCAAACGCTTCATCATTCGACATATCTTCTCCAACTCGATATCGACTCTATTCATTTCTCACTCAGCAGCCTACGCGTCGTTCGATCAACGACGACACTCATGTGACAGTAAACACTTGACTCACCAGCCCGGGTGCATTTATCTTCCGGCAAAATTCGCCATCGCAGTACAATGATTGGTATGGACAGCAGTCCGTGCCTTTTTGGCAAACTCCATCCTTCGTTTGGCATCCACTGACCGACATGATAGATACCGCCAAAGCAACGATGACGGCGAGGAAGGAGAAATTCATTGTTTGTGTGAGGTGGTATGAACTGCTATCTCTGAGATGGTGTTGATGGTAGGAATATGACTTGCTTTTATACCTTCGCGACAGTTGATTGTTAATGCCGTGGACCCGTCAGAACACGCTGCAATTAGTGTGGGGGAAAAGTAATTAGGGTCAGTTTTCCCGGTTGCAACCGGCAGAACTGGCGAAACTGGTTGTCTTGCCGGGTGGAAGATTTGTACGAAATCTTTAGTAACGATAATGCCTCATCTCATCCACCATCGTCGATGCATCGTCCTGGGGTTTGATGACAGTTGAAACGATTTGCCGCACTGCCGTGTACATTTTCAAAGTCCGTTGTATTTACTGTTGTAATTCTACTCCTGGTTCAACTTCAGCCGCTCGATGCCAACATTACTAGTTCTGCCGCTGTTTGCACAGGTACTTCATAGCAGTCAGGAATTAGTAGTAACGACATCAAGTGAAATTTATCATGGCTAGTAACTGTTGTGGTGCCCAGGCATTTCCGTCACGATGACACAACTTTCTGCACTACTTACCATCTACCATCCTCTAACTAACTAAGATGGCAGGAAACCGAACCGGACGGTGTGAACAGTCAACGATCTGAGGACGGATGCTTCGAGACAGTTTATTGGACTCGGAAGGAAGAGGATCCAGGACCATAAGGTCTCATACTGTAACCAAGGACTTCCTCGAACCGCGGACAAGTTTTTAGCGATGATGTTTAAATGGATGGCCCCAAACTATCTGCATTTCCTGCTGAATTACTTCAACAGATGCCAAATACAATTGGAAAGAACGGTCGAGTTCCTGCCCGTAAGTAGTGTGTCTGTGCTAGTAGTTCATTCCTGGCTGATCTTCGCTTATTCAAGCTCCTGATGATCTCATCAAGCCGACTATTGAGTATTTCGTGGCGAATGGGTACAGTAACACTGAAATCGTTTCTCGCCTACGCAAACACTATGATGCTGATGCATACAATGCTTCGTGAGTTCTGTTATTTTCTAGCTGAAAGCATGCTTGATACGTAACTTAGGATTGATTGAAAAAGCAGCACTCTTAGTGGGGGCTGAAGTCCGCTTGTGGGCAAGCCCATGCCACCACAAGTCCGGCAATTGAGCGAGTGCGAGCACGCTTCTAAAAGCAGGGTTCGCATGACATGAGGCGAACCCTCATACACGAAGAACATATTGCTGTGTCAAGATGTTTTTATTCGGATTTCTGCAATGACACATGTAGCAAAGAAAATTTATTCTCCGCTAGGTGAATGTCCACCATAAGGAGGATGTTCAAGATCGCAAGAGTCTACGCCTGAAGAGGAGTGTTTACTGGACCGCGGGTGTCAATGATGTTTGGTAATAGATGCCGCCGAAGTAACAATGACGGTGAGAAAAGAGAAACGCGTTGTTTAGTTTGTGATGGTATGAACAGCTGAGAGCTCTTTGAGATGGGTTGAACGGTAGGAAGATGACTTGCTTTTATACTACCACAACAATTGATTCTCAGTATTGTAGACTTGACAGAACAGGCGTGCCTTACGTGGAGCGGCGTGATTCTGGGCAGCGTTGTTTAGGCAGAACGTATGACGCTGGATCTGTTCAACGATTTTGCGCACGCAGACACGGACTATACACACACACCATCACTCGTTCGCATACACACCTTACCTAGGGACTGGGCGCGCTACCAACGTTCTTGAAAACAGCCCCTATGGCCGAGGGGAGCTCTCGAGCTCGAAGTGCTAGATGGCAAGAGAGGCTGCGTGGCGCAAATATGCTGACAGCAGGACCTGGGTGCGTGCTTTTTCTTGTCGAGTTTTATAAGTAAATGAGTCAAGGATCACTAACTCAGCGATTATGGTGGGGACGGTTCTGCCTAACCCAGGATCACACGCAAGGCATGCCCGTGTGCCAAATGTCGGTCAGTCAGGAGCTCTAACAGAGTCTGCTCAACCTAGTGAGTCGAGTGTTCACTTTCGCATCAGCGAGTTGTGGTTCTGCTTTTGCATCGGTGATGTTATTGATCGAACGATATATAGGATGCTGCTGATCAAGAAATAAGTAGAGCCAATATAGACATGAATAAAATATAACCCACATTCTCACAATTATGGGATGTGAGATCATACATGATCGGATATCGATCTCGCTGGTGTTCCAGCGCTATGGAAAGCAGACTCAAAAGTCGATGGTTGGTATTTCAATCTCCACCTTCGCATCAACATTTAAACTCCAACGGTACGAACGACTACTTGCCTTATCAATCAAGCGACTGATCAACAATGATTTTTAGCCGACACAGATTTGATTTATGACCGACTCAAGGGGCTCTATTCACACCAAGAGTACAAAGTACGTAAACGCTTCATTCATCCGACATATCTTCTTCAACTCGATATTGACTCTAACCATTTCTCACTCAGCACCGGCCTACGCGTCGCTCGATTAACGACGGCACCAATGTGACAGTAGACACTTGACTCACCGGTGGGATTATCTTGCGGCAACTGTTCCCATTGCAGTACAAAGACTGGTTTGGACAGCAGTCGTTGGCTGTTTTGCACCCTCCGTACAGTCCAGAACATGCACTGACGGACATGATAGATGCCGCAAAAGCAACGATGACGGCGAGGAAGGAGAAATGCATTGTTTGTGTGAGGTGGTATGAACTGGTGTCTCTTTGAGATGGGGTGGATGGTAGAAAAACGACTTGCTTTTATACTGTCGCAATAGTTAATTATTAATACTGTCGACCTCTCAGAACAGGTTGCAATGTTCTTGCGTGTGATCCTGGGATGTAGTTGTTAAGCAGAACCTCTGCTTCATTTATTCCACTCATTTCATAATGCTTTGAGCTGTGGCTCCTAATAGGACACTCAAGTTACATAGCCCTATACAGGGCAGTATCAGTAAATCGGCGCATGTAAAATCTAAACACTGGCACTATAATCAGACCTCAGACCCAGATGACAGACTGAGAAAAGAAAATATCTAAGAAAGCCCAGTCATATGATAGTTGGTATTCCATTGTCCAAACGTTAACGTTCAAGCTCCGCATCGGCGTCGGCATCAAAGCTCCGACTGTGCGAAAAAACGTGATCCAATTCAGCGACAGCATGCTACACTTCTTGGTACAACATTGCGACAAATTGGTGTGCGTATATTTCGGTAGGGATCCGCACGGGTAAACCCGTACCTGTACCCAACAGCCATCAGTACTTAGCGCACATGCCCAGCACACAGTAGGCGCTTGACTTACCAGTGTCTTGCGATACTAGTAGTCGCATTTGGAGTAACCGTACTCCTGATATTTCGGGGCGCAAAGTAGCTGAGCGATCAGGTGAAAATTCAATGTAAAGCCAATTATTCTCACAGTCTTGCATGTTAAGCCATCACAGCACTGATGGGAATTTGTGCAATTCATCCACGGATATTGGCATGCACTGACAGACATGACAGATGCCGCCGAAGTAACAATGACGATGAGAAAGGGGAAACGCATTGTTTATCTTGTGATGGTATGAACTTCTCAATGCTCAGATAGTCTCTTTGAGATGGGTTGGACGGTAGGAAGGTGACTTGCTTTTATACTACCACAAAAATCGACTCTCAGTGTAGTAGACTTCGCAGAACGGCATCCCTTGCGTGTGACGTCGTGATTCTGGGCAGCAATGTTCAGGCAGAACGTATGACGCTGGATCTGTTCAACTATTTCGCGCACACAGATCGCAGACGACACACAGGCACGGACGATACGTGACATAATCACTGGTTCGCATATACAACTTAACTTACCTATGGACCAGGTGCGCACGCACCACCAAAATGCAAACACAACTACTTAGAATCAAATAATCCCATGTCATCAAAACACGAAGGACTGCAAAGCACGTTGCAACTACTTTCATATCGAATAAGCTCTTACTCTAGAGGAGTTAGTTCGACATTCTCACCACCAATCCAAGAAGTGCAACGTTGTCATTGGAGCGACACTACGGCCTTGTTTCCGCGTTGGCTGGCAGTAGAAAATGAAAGGAATAATTAGGTAATGAAATTATGGCATTCATCGAAGGCACCTTCGCAGTCAAATTCAGCAGGATAAGCACCCTGAACGTGAAACCTTCCCAAATAATATCAATCGAGTTACATTTTTGTAAGGAATATCACTCCGCTAGCCATGGACACTGGCTATGGATTTCCCTTTGTACTCACTTACATACAAATAGTCAGTCCTTACTTTATATAGCTGCAGTGAATAAACTCCCCCTCACTCATTCTCTCATGGTCCGAATGATTCCCCGTCGAACTCACTACATTTTGCTTAACTCGCCGCTTTCTCACTTTCCAGCTTTACAAAAAACATAAATGAGTGAAGCAGGTGCGTACTTCGGACCAGAAGTCATTAACTTAACTCATCGCGAAATGACCGGAGGCGATACATATATTCTGCCTAAACTCGCGTCATGCAGTATCATCCGCCAGGCATGAACATCCTGCCTAACTGATTCTTCTCTACAACAGCCAGCACGATGATATGAAAGTAAGCCATTTCGTACCATCCAAATCGAACATCTCGGGAAATCATACTACCTCGCACAAACGTTTCTTCTTCCTCGCTGATATTATAGCGTTGTCAGCATCTATGTCCGCCAGCGCATGTATGCAATCGCTACTGATGTAGTACATTGGACTGCGACACTTGTGAGTAGAGACAGATGACTTTGTATTCAGTTTTCACCCGATGACCCATCTTTTGTGCCTCGTAATATGCAATGAACGGTAATAAAGGCCGCTATGATCGTCCCAGTAAGAGAACAGAATACCTTGCACATAGCGACACGTTGGTAAGTCCTGTTTCTGCTTTCGTTTTGGTGCTGTTGTTGACAAAACAAGACATAGGACGCTACTATTTGAGAAATAGACACAGGCGTTATGGAGTTGATATGCCAAGTGAATAACATATGAACGTACTTTTTAGTCTTCGTGAAACGGGAACTGCAGGGGCCGGCTATAAATCTAATGCATGTCAACTAAAACACGCGCATTTTATTAGCTGAACTATTCAGCTTTTCATTGTCTATGACTCGCTCACTTGACAAGCCACACAGTCGTTCATACCGCTTCGTCTGAGTGTCGAGTTGGTCCTTGCTCGACAAGACCTTGGATACGAATCATCAGCTTCTCCGGTTCAATTCAGATCTTTCAGGAAACGAGATCAGTATCGACCATCAACGTGCCAGAACTTGATCAATCATAGGTCAAGAGCACCTCGAATCGAAGTGTCCTGCGCTCCCTCTTTACAGCAAGAACACGTTGGTCATTCCAACAATCGAGGCGGAGTGTCGTATAAGATGATGTCGCGGCAACAAATCTGGCTTACGTCATTAGATGCGTTTATACACTGCTCACTGCTCAGTTTGAAGGAGCATCTAACGTGCAAGCTCAACATAGCATACAAAATAAACTGTTTGAAGGCAATGCCAAGCATGCATCCTAGTCGAGCTGCAAGTGCTGCCGACACAACTATATGATAGTGTCTTTGAATTACAAGACCGTCACGGTGATGATGGATCGATACCTTAATAATCGACATTCCTAGTGGGCATGTCTTCCAACGAAGTCCGCTTGTTGGTGAATACAGAACAAGACGGGTATGGGTATGGGTATGGCATGGTGATCGATGAAAATGGCCCGCGGCTCTGAACAATTCGTTGGTCATTCTTCGATCTAGAAACGATTTATGCTGTGGAACACATGATTATCAAGATACCATTATACCAGCGACACCAGCATGTTCGACCATCGCCAAAGTATCGTGTAAAACGTGCAGTGACAAGTACTATAGGCACTTTTGAGGTGCGCAACTGCACCGCGTATCTTTCTTACAGGCGGCTGGAAGACGATCCCACCTGCCCACGTTTGTTGCAAACGTTCCCGTAAGGCCATTTTTACCTGCAACGTGCGCTAGCCTGCACCACTCCTGTACCTCCGAATGGACCAGCATTGGACCAGCATGTAGGAACGTTTGGGGAACCTCGAAATGCCGGATGAGAGCTTGGAGTTCCATTATGTAGTGAGCGTGAGAAATTGTTATAAATTATTGTATTGTCACACGGTACACCCACCATGATGCCCGTCGATCGATCTTCGCTGCTGAAAGACTCGACCCAAAGTACAACAACATCGACATCAATGGACTCGAATATACAACCTCTTCCTAATGGATTTGCTTCACAGCTCCGTTTATTTCTATTCCGATCAAAGTTTGCTCATGTGATAGATACCCTGGTAGCTGGAGGAGGTCAACGCCACGACTAAACCACACCAACCAAGCGCTGAGAAGCACGACTTGATCCGACAACGGAACTTGTGTAACGCGTATGCTCCACCTGCAGCATGTGGTATGTGCTTTGATTGATGAGGCGGAAGCGAGTAACACGTAGAAGGCACAAACATAATGAATTGGACGCACAATGGTAAGCTATCGTACATTTTGTTCCATCATTGTTCTAATTCAGCCTATGCAACAAGGCTATAAAAAGACTCTTGCAATGCATTTTCTCATAGTCCCTCGCCAGTGGTCTGTGATACGGAAAGCTCTATTGTCTGTGTACAACGCTTGTGGCAATCGCCTCTTTTGGTCTATTCAATCAAATTCTTATTTGAACTCTCGCTGAGCGAGTTTGTTTATCGTAAACGTCTATCTTTTCTTCTCTCCTCGTCGTCCCTAGCATATCTTCTCTGTTCCCGGCTGGACCCCCTCTATGCTTCGCTCTTCCATGATGCTTCGAAGACTTGCCCAACTCCTCCCTGCCCTCGCCATCTCCACTCTCGTCTCAGCTCATGGTTATGTCCAGCAGGTGACAATCGACGGCACCGTCTACAAGGGCAATAACTTGAATGTTGGAACCCCTGCCCCTTCTATCATCCGTCTTGTCAACACGAATAGTCCTGTTAAGGGTGCTGCAAACCCGTACATTAACTGTGGACAAGATGCTCAGTTCGCTTCCCTGGTCGGAAATGCAAACCCTGGTTCCCAGCTCGAGATTTTATGGGTTGGTGGCACAGACGGTTCATCCAACGTACGTGACATCAAACAATGCCTTAGATTTGCAAATGACCATCAATCTGCAGTGGCCGCATAACACAGGCCCACTGATGCACTACATGACCAAGTGCGACGGTTCTTGCTCGACATATAACTCGACGAACTCCGAGTGGTTCAAAATCTCGGAACTCGGTCTCCAGGCAGATGGCAGTACCTGGTATCAGGCAAACCTGAGTTAGTTATGTTCATACTTTGCTTTACTTGCTCTCATGTGTTCTGCAGATTCTCGAGCTCCCGTGAACGTGACGATTCCGAGCACTCTCGCACCCGGAAATTACTTGCTTCGCACGGAAATCATCTCCCTTCAACTTGCGATGTCGGCAGGAGGCGCTGAGTTTTACCCCGCGTGCATCCAACTTCAAATCGGTGGTTCCCAGACTCAGGGCCCCACGTCGAGCGAGGAGTGCTTATTCCCTGGTTGTTACTCTGATAGTGATCCTGGTATCCTAACACCAGACGTGAGTCATTTGTTGTTTAATTTTGTTTAAACATAGCACTGATCGGCCGCACAGATCTACAACCCACCCATTCAGTACACGTTCCCCGGCCCTCCTGTCGCCAGCTTCATAGACGGCGGCTCAAGTTCTGCTGCGCCTTCTTCCACCGGCTCTGTCTCGGGTTCCTCAGCAAGGACTACATCAACCTTCGCCAATGGCCCTTCTTCCACTATCGTTGTGTCATCCACCCCAAGTCCAACGGTGACAGGGCAGTGCATGCTTAGTGGACGTTCCATCAATGAGGGTGTTGTCAAGCGAGACAGCAGGAACAAACGGATGCACAAATGGAGACTCGTCCGTTCGCACTAAATGCGGCGATGCTTGACGTTCCCCTCCCTCGTGATTATCATGTAACAAGGTTTGACACCTCGTGGTACTGCGTGCCCTCACGATATCATTGATTCGGTTATCCACGTACATACACGTTCTTTTTTTTTTTTCAAGTCGTTCGCTCACGTTCACTCTCATTTCGGCTCCTTTGGAGCGAGCCACTCTCTGCATGTCCGTTCTGCTTTGTGGATACCTTATCTGGTTGTATTTTTAGGTGCCCGTCTGGAACGGGTTGTGTCCATGCTTAGCCATGGCCCTTAACATAACATGCATACTATTACTATAGCTGCACTGGGTGTACATAATGCTCGATGCAATGTTATAATTGTAACACCATGGTTGATAGGCTGCCTGTTCGCTGGTGTCGCGCGAGGTGTCTTCCGTTTTCAACAAACTCCAGCGAACTCAAAGGTGTCCTAACAAGCAGAAAGTCTTAGAGTCGTATGTAGTCGAGTCCGGGAATTCGAGTTTCACGGCAGCGGATAACCTAAAGCAAACCTAAAGTTAACCAAACTCGTTGTCAAAACTGTCGCATCTAGAATCCAATCACACATCATACGAGATAGGACAAACGCAAACATTCGGCAAAGGAACTTCTGATCAGAAGTTCACGCATCCTCATTGCACAATACTAGCACAAGGATGTACAAGATCTCTATTCTTTGACGATAAAATAAAAGTACACGATCCATCGATGATCATCCTATTCAACTCCTGAGAGCCCGCTGATCGCTACGTCGTAGATGATATACAACTTATCATAAGTGATCACATTCCGTTCCTCCAAGTCACTCTCCCATTGCATCTTCTGATCAAGTTCCGCTCTAACACTTTCATCGATAGGAAAGCTGTTGGACCTCTGGATGTTCAAAAGCTTCCAACAGCCATAAATTAGTCGTGCCGTTGGTAAGTCCAGGACATGTAGAAGATACACAGGGGGGTTGCTTTTACCGAGAAAGCAGGATCGTCCTTGTCGAATTAGCTGGATGGTATGGCCGCCAAAAAACAAAGTACGGTAAAGGTTTTGGATCTGAGATTCTTCGTCTGGATTCTTGCGCCAGAGTCGGCGCTCCAGACCACGTTTCATGACCGAGTATAAAAGAACAAGAATGAATCACTCCAGGTCATGGTGCACTTCGCGTTTAATTTGAGCTGGTCGAATGTTCTCTTCGTCCGGGAGAAACATCGTGGATAGAAACTCTTCAGCCATTAAAGCAATACCCTGAGGATAACATTTAGTGGAAGAGGTAAGTTGCAAATAATACGTACTGTGATCTCTGCACCAGGAACGGTTTCCTCCAGAAAGACACTTCTAGTGTTCAACTGGCCTGCGGCGGGGGAGAGCGGATGCGATGAGACTACGGTTTCGGTATCTGGCTGTGCCACCGAGGCAAGGTCGAGATCTGCAACAAACCCCTCCCAGCCTTCAGCACAATCCGGACCACCGCCGACAAAGATATTGCCCGGACTCAGGTCTCGATGAAGAATGCCTTGCTCCACGAGTCTTTGATGTCCTGAAAATGGGACGATTCAGGAAGGTGATCAGCGCTAACTGACTGATGCCGAACCTTTGAGTGCAGCGAGAGACTAGAATGAAATCTTTCGTTGTGTCGGCATCCCACAAAGGGCTTTCCGCAGTTTGCAGCACGAGACGATGGAGGGTGGCATCATAGGGAACACCAGCGTTATCATCGAGAATAAGAGAGCGCAAGATGCCAGCCGTAACACAAGCGTGGGTCTTCCTTCCTAAGGACTATAGAAATCATCCCCAAGACTGAGTTCAGCGACGCCTGGAAAATGTGACTTGATGTGCCCGTTGACGTTGAATTCACATTCCTGAGTTTGCGATCTCCATAAAGTTTTCAAGATAACCTCTTTCTTTGGCTTGTTCTCAGCCAATACGGCTCGCCACGTAGCTGTACCGCGACTTAGCAAAGACCATATACGAATGTCTTTCAAGGAAGCGAGCCGACCCATCGTGTCCGATTTCATAGGTAGTCATCATGATAGTATGGGTTGTGAGCTGAAGGATTACTTTATCAAGATTTTGGAGGATGCCGTAATCATCTGAAATGATGACCGCTAACAACCAAGGGAGAATTTATCGCCGTAAATAAACACGCACAGGACATAGAGCTGGAACGGTCGTGCGGCCATGATGAGCCTTGCATAATTAGCACCTTGTGACACGATCATTCTAACAGATGTGGACTTGGACTCTTGGTTACACACGATTTTTTTCAATGGTCCAGGCAATTCCTTCAGCGGTTATCCCGGCATCGCTCGGCAGATGCTTACACACTTATCTGCACAGCGTCACGCCGTGTAGGTCACCTGTTCAGTGCTTTTAACCCTTTGCCTGTTTGGAAACGCGAATCCTCAGTAGACATTCATTAGTCCCACACCAACTTGAAATTGCTGCTTGGGTGGCGATCTGCTGGCATTGGAGATGTGCTATTCATTCGAAGGCACGACCACGCAAGAAGATTTTCAAATGACGATGTCCAGTCGTAACCATTCTGACTATGCGTCAATTTGAGATGGTGAGAATTTCTCCACTCGTTCATCCATACGCCAGGCTGGTCACGAGCCTAGATGTCCAGCACATAAAAGCCAGCCGTCTTCCTGCATGTGATTAGATCTGATTCCATATCACAACAAACAATGCGTTTATCATCTGCACTCGTCCTCGCCGCTGTTGCTACTATAGCCTCATCATCAGTAACTACCACGTCGCTCCATCAGCCCGACGAGCTTGTTACTTGCTAGAACTTTTGTGAAAGTGATGACGTTTGCAAAAAGACTGGCTGTTGGTTTGGCCTCTGCGTGAGTATCGGTAATTTTCCTGGACCTGATAGTACGACTCACCTGCATGGCAGTTCGCCAACCTTTTCTGCATAGTGAGTCGTGTTTCTGCTTTCACATCGGTGCAGTATAGTCATCGGCACTGACGCGCGAGTGATTAGTGATCTCAGAGTTGTAAGGCTGAGTATGAGTTCGATGGGGAACTGCGAGCGAAAATAAATAGATACGAGACGTGTTAGTAGGTAGTAACACGATGAGAGATGAGACTTAGTAGTAGGGAAGAGCACGGGTACGGGTAAACCCGCGGTTTTTCGCTCACGGGTGTGGCGGGTACGGGTACGGTGTGGATTATGGAGACCCGCGCGTACACCGTAGGGATGTTCAATTCTAAAATGTCATTGTCAATGTCGACTTGACCTTACGGCCGTCCTCTCGTAAACTACTTGCGCAGACCCTGAACCTTTCCTGATTTAGCCGCTACCGTGTCGGTTAAACCTTCGCATGGGAGGCATTCTACACCTTATCCCAGAGTATCCTCGTCCCAATCCTCGCTGTATAGAGCCTAGGTTAGCTACCTGAACATTCACATGTACGAGTAGTAATTTTCCTAAACATTTATTCATGATACTTTTGAATCATTGATTTGGGGAAAGATTTAAACATTATTGAGCAATACTACATAGAATGGTTTACTGGGAATAGGATTAGGACGAGGATACTCTGTGAAAAGTAGATTTCGCAATAAACATGAAAAGCTTTGAGTAGTTAAATTGGGCTCTAATAGCAATTGCAAGGAAGGATGTAGAGTGCAGTAGACGCAAGGTTTGACGACTAAATCAGGAAAGGTTCAGGGTCCACGTAAGTATTTACGAGAGGACAGCCGTAAGGTCAAGTTGACATTGACGACGACATTTTAGAATTGAACATCCCTCGTGCATACCCATCGCGGTTTACGGCGTTGGACGGGTGTGGATCCCCGACTTGTCCGAGGGTGTTGAGCTGTCACCATGTGAACTTCGACCGCAGGTTCATCGAGTAGCAATAATAAATTAGAGTGATAATCGACGGCACCGGCTATGCTGATTCGCCAGTGAAATGATCTTGGACAGAAGCAATAAGTTGTGGTACCCAGGTTCTGTATGAGTTAAATGGCCAATAGGTTGTGACAAAATGCAGAATACTACTCACATTCCTCTCATGCGACACTCAAAAAAGGCTGATGAGTCTTCCATCCAATCAAACTCGTCAAACTCGTCTTCCATAGCATCGTCTGTGAAGTCTGCATCAGGAAATTCTCACATTCCTTAATCTCCTTAATCAGCTTAACCTACTTATCTCAAAACTTGTTTGCTCTCTCTCACATTATTTACCTGGCATATTTCATATTTCTCTAGTGTGAAGCATAATAAAACATATATATCGATATACCTCAACATTTCCTTTCTGAATATATTCAAGTTGAAATGTTGGACAAGTAGATCCACCTTTCAACAAGACACTTAAGTGTATTAAGTCTGTTTAAGGACAAATAAAGTAATGTGAGAATTTCCTGATGCTGTCAGCCAGGCAGTTAAGAAGAGACTGAAGAGTGCGGATGTGCTTACCCGTCCTTTGAAGAGAGCGAAAACTGTCTTGCTCCACACACAACCGGTTGTCTCCAGCTTCCATTCGCGCTTTCTTATGCCTTGGTTCCTGGTCTCGCCATGATCTCATAGATACTCCATCAGCAAACTACTAATTTGGTGACAGGTTTCACACGAGTCACAAGCGCACACAGATTGCCGCTCTATTCCATAGCGAGGCACGAGTGAAGGATTAGAGTAAGGTCTTCAGGAGAGCGGAAGACACCGGTAACGTCTCTTGTTTCCGCTCCTCCATCTAGTAGCTCACAGTATCTAATCCTAGTGAGTTTTCTTTTCCCCACCCACCACTCCCTTGGCACCTGAGCACCCTGTTTCCATTGTGCAACGGTGCGCCTCGCATCACACATAGTACCACTGCTCTCGTGGTCCGGATTGATACATCTCTTTGAGACTAACACCACATGCGAGGCTGGCTGCCCACCCTCGCAGCTCACCTGTTTTCTCCTAGGCAGATCTTTGATCGGGGCCAGAAGCGCTGCGTGCATTCGCCCACTCACTTAGTATCCAGTCTTCACCCTTCGTAGTCTCCCCAGAACAAATATATTGACCTATGAAATATTTTCTCTCCCATCTCGCACGTCAGAGCGTCAACCCTAAGATCCACACAAGGTCTCACAGACATCACAGACATCACAAGCATCACAAGGACAGCGCTGGTAAACATTGAAACAATAGTGTGCAGGAGGAGTAAATCAAAATAGTATATACTAGTATGTAGTGCATAAATCAAGTACTACTGGTTATATCACATGTGAAATATGGATCAATATTTGTTAACAATAGTATGATAGTAGTATGACTGAACCTAACTTACAGCGCACTCAGGCTGTACCACATCAAGGACTTGAACCCACAAATGTTGGAATACCACTTTTTTTCCTCTCAATATGCATACACCCTATGTTGAGGTCGGCCGTTAATAGATGCATATTTGCAGCTTCAACGCGACAGTGGTAGAGGTCCACAAGTACCATATGATGCTCCAAGGTGCAATCCGCCAGGGCTTTTTGAGCCTGGCACACTTTGCATCTTGATTTAGCTGCCTCAAGGGCCAGGTCGGAGTGGTCATCCTCTTTGTCAGCTTGGTAAAATGAGGCACAACTTGAATCAAACTCCTGACAATGGCAGATAAGAAAGTGCAGAGGAAATTAGAGCACAGATTAACTCACAAGCTGCACTCCTCCTGGAAAACCATCCTCCTCTTTGATTAAGCATGCCGATCGAGATGGTGAATGATTCGGAGGTCGTTGATTGTGAGTACAGGTGCAGCGGTGTGTTAGTGAGTAGTGATAACTTGGAAAATGATTCAAGTTGGAATATAACGAGTGCAAGGATCAAGAACAAGGTGTGGAATGGTGAGAACTCGAACAAGAAGAGTTTCTGGAATGATGAGAGGGTGTAGAATAATGAGAAGGAGACAGGGCTAGAGGCTCCATATGATGATGAATGTTAAGTTGGAAGCATGTGAATCTCGCATACCTTATGTCAATACCATCATGTCCAAAATGTGGCAAAATATTCATGAAGGAGTCCAGTGTAGCTTGCCACCTTAGCCAGCCCCAAACCTCATGCCATAGCTCTATTCGCAATATGGTCGACATTTTGCAGTTTGCAGAGTTGGTTGAACCATGTCGGCGATCCCTTGATCCTCTCTCTTCTCAGTTTCCTTTGGATCATGACAGGGTTTCATATGACCCTGATCCTGGAGATGGAATGGATTTTGGCATTGGGGGAGACCACTTCGACACAGCAGGAGAGGAACCATCAAGTGCAGAGGAATGGTACGAGGGTGCAGGGACTTGTTACTCTCAGGACGGCACAACCTTCTTGGACATATTCAACGCTGATGAGTATGCAGACTGTAGGAAAGATAATATTTTTTATCCTTTTGCATTGAGGAATGAGTGGGAAGTCACCGATTTTCTTCTTCAGTCCTCCCTCAGTATGGCGGCAATCAATGAATTTTTGGCACTCTCGATGGTATGTAATCTTTTGCACTTGCACTTTTCCTTCTCCTCGCCCTCTTATTGACGATTGCCCTTGCAGATTCGCGAACTCAAACTATCTTTCAACAATGCTAAAGAATTACGAAGCCGTGCCAAGATGCTCCCCAAGGGACCAAGCTGGAAATGTCAGCTCATTACCTCGCCCCATAGCACGAAACACCCGATCCAACTATTCTAGAGGGATCCTGTTGAATGCTTAGAGAGTCTGTTCAGCAACCCCCTCTTCCATGACAAGCTCGACTTTGTCCCTCGTCGTGTGTACACTACTGCAGCGCAGGTTCTGCACGTATATTTGGAGTGGCTGATGGGTGATTTTGCTTGGGATATCCAGGTACATGCATCTGGGTCTCCAAAATTTGCATCATCTCACCATAGGCTCTGCAGAACCAACTACCTAGAGGTGCTACAATCCTTGGGACTGTACTATCTTCCGACAAAACAAACATCACCACTATGACCGGTGCCAGGGTCGCTCATCCACTTCTTCTAGGCCTTGCGAATATCCGCATGTGCACTCGCACCAAACTCTCATCTGGGGCATTCCTACTTACAGCTCTCCTCCCTATCCCACAGTATTTGCACCCAAATCAACAGATGCGAGGCATGCTCGAAGACCGCCTCATACACGAGTGTCTTGTCATTGTCTTGAAACCGTTGATGATAGCAGCCGAGATTGGGATCATGATGTCAGATCCGGTGGGCAACATTTGTCATTGTTACATGCCTCTTGCAGCCTACATTGTCGACACCCCTGAGGCATGCATGCTTACATGGCAAAACTTCTCCATTCACCATGGCATCATATCTCAAGTTCGGGGATGATTTTTGTCATCCCGAATGCACTCGCTCTGTCACACTTGAACAGCTTGTGAACATCAAGGCCGACCCCAATAAACTCAAAGCTTTTTTTGAAGCATGCACTGAATACTGGCTAAATGGTGTTCATACACCTTTCTGGATGTACTGGCTGTATGCTGATCCCTCAGTCTTTCTGACACTGGAATCTCTGCACCACTGGCATAATAAATTTTGGGATCACAACCTTCACTGGTGTCTTGTAGCTGTTGGAGCGCTGGAACTTGATTTTAGATTCTCGATTTTGCAGCCCATCACAGGCTACCGCCACTTCTCTTGTGGAATCTTAAAGCTCAAGCAAGTCACAGCGAGAGTTCACTGTGATGTTCAGTGCTACATCATTGGTTTAATTGCTGGTACAGCCCCTCGTCATTTTGTAACCGCGATCTGTGCCCTTATGGATGTCCAATACATGGCGCAATCCCCTTCTCCTGATGATGACCTACTGACATCTATCGACCAATCGCTCTTGATATATCATCAGAATAAAGATGTCATCATGTCAATTGGGCGCATGGATGGGTACTAAGAAACCAATTGACAACTGGTTCATACCTAAGCTGGAGCTAATGCAGAGCATTACTGCTAGTATGCGTAAAGTCGGTGCTCTCATTCAATGGTCTGCGGATGCCACCAAACACGCTCACATATCTGAAATCAAGGATCCCACACGACATACCAACAATAACGATTACGATCCGCAAATCTGTCATCACTTGGATCGATTGGAGAAGCTATGGCGCTTTGAAATTGCCACGATGCTAAAGAGTCATGTCGTTGATCCTGGTACTGAAACTGAGGATGAGGGGGGCGAAGAAGAGGGTACTGCATGTGATGAAGAAGAACCAACTGATCCATGAACTGCGCTCCTAGAGGAGCTCAATTGTATACACTGTAGCGATGGTCGCGGCACTGGGCTCGGAACCACAGTTTTTCATACTCATGTGAACATCCGAAACATACACGCACATGTCCAACACACTTTCGCACATGTCCGAGCCACTCCGCATCGGACCTTTGGACATCGCATCGGCTGATTGCACTTTGCGCACACTTGTCCATCCGAACTAGCCTCACTAGGTGTGTAGTTATTCCCGTGCATGTTTTCTGACATTCGTACCGCGTTATTACATGTCCGCAGCACCTTGTGTCTTATTACATAGGACATCGGACCCAAGATATATCGCTACTATCTTCGCCTGTAGTATTCCAGAATTATACATACTTACTTAAATACTCTGTAGTGACCCGTAGCAATCATCATCCAGTAGTTAGGAGCTGTTTCCTGACTCTGTGGATTACCCAGAATATTCTCGTAGTTCTTAGTTGCATTGCGAAATATTACCATTCATTCACTGTCATACTCCATCACTCGTTATACTTGCGCATACCGCTCGCAATCCAACACTCGTTATAAAGTTTCTGACCTATTATCGTGAAGTCCGAAAGTCCGAAATCTCGGACATCGCACTTTGGCTTCGGACATTGTATAAGTACCTTCAGACATCATCGGATTACCTTCGGACATCATTTCACAGCATCGGACATTTTGTTATTTGCATTACTGACACATTTTTACTACTAATACCAATTAGCAATCCCTTTAGGATCGAACACACTTGCTCTGCAAGTATATCAGCATAGGTCGTGCTAAGATCTACCTAAACATTGTTGACTAGGTAGTACAATTTCTGCTGAGCCCAGCTGAGATTTACTCTTTACAACGTGTTACTACTAACTATTTCAACAGGGCCAAGGATATAACTACTCTGTCACATCAAGCTAGCATTTACCTGGGCCCGCCTTGAACATTTACCACTGGTAATGTTGCCATTTACCTGAACTTCAATCCAACCTGCACTGGGATAAAACTTGATGACATCTCCGACAATTTCAACCTACTGGACCTCTGCCATGCTCTTTCGGCCTTCTTACAATGTGATATGAGGAACAGAAACATGATCCATGGAGTTGGGGTTCCAAGAAGATCACTTCTTGACCGTCCTCCAATTCTTCCCTTTGATCAAGTTCAAGTATGGCACACTGTTCGCTTACAACAGGTTTCATACCATGATTCGAGTGTTGCCTTACTGGCCCAAACCTTGCACACCTCTCCTTCATCCCCTGAGTGGTTGAAAGGTTGAAGGGATGCTGTACTTGTGAATATTGATGGACAGTATGAATGGCCCCAGTGTCACAACCCAATAACGAATTAACGCTGGGTCAAAGACTAGGACTCAAACTGAGGTTATCGGACAAGAGAGGAGAGGAGCAAGTACGTCTTGGATTGCTACAATGTAGATACAAGAGGTTTGAACTAAGGAACTATCGACCAAGACATGCTACCTATATACAACTATTGAGACGGAGATTGAAACTGAGTTATAACTACTAGCCAATCATAAAAAGAGAAAGGGAATCGTACCATAGAACATCGTAGAATATTAAAGAAGCATCACGTGACCATATCTTATCTTATCGTATCTAATCTAATCTATTCACAATCAAAGAACTCGTCTTCTTCATCAGTTACATCGAAGACACGTGTTGTGGGCGCTAAAGGTATTTCGGGAATAATAGACGCTTTCAAGGTAGGGTTAGGGTTAAGCTTAGGCGCTGTGTATTGGCGTTTAGGAAGATTCAGGAAAGAATAATGGTTTGTTAAAGGTACTCGTGACACCCAGTCTGGGTTAAAAGGTGAGCACTTTTCTACTCATCAATTTGGCCTATATATATTGACCCTCTCAGGACACACCGTCTGCAAATTGCAGCTCATCATGCACCCGATGCCTCGACGAGGTTCTCGTATTGGATGGCAAGATCAGTACCTGTGTTATGTCCATAACATGAAGATTGGCGCAGTTGACCAGGTAACTGGAATGCACATTGTGAAATGTGCTAAGCACGCCAATGGTTCTCCAGTGGGTGATATAGTTCCCCTTCGGCAAGTTCATTCATTCATCAACCTCATTCCTCAATTCAGGGCAGCAGTGGATGTGCGGTTAATGAAAGCGACCTCATCACATCATTCTTCATCTTTTTTTTTGAACAAGTATTTTGATAAGCAGATCTATGATACTCTTTATTACGCTTCACAAGGATAGATGTCTATCTTTTCAATGGTAATGCTATTCTGTGATACTTGTGATATCTGTGCACATCTGTATGCACTGTGAGATCTGTGCACATTTGTGCATATCTGTGCGCGCTGTGAGATGTGTAGCAGCTTGCTGATGGGCCTACCTGGATGGTGAACCTGGTGAACTGTGATAAGGGAGATTTGATCAACACCAAGCAACAAACACCACATTGAGGCCAATGCATGCCACATCCATGTCGCCAATGTTAGCTCAGGTTGACTAGCACTCAATGAAAAAATGCTGTCTAACACTACAGTCTCATCCCTCGTCGACATCGACCGGCCTCTTTGCAATAGAATCAGCTCTATCGGCGTCCCTGTTGGTGAATTGCCATGTACCTTGGACACCATCAAACCCCTCCTCAAGCATGAGCTGCAATCCTGTGTTATTCACGAGGGTGTCAGCAACACAGTTCAAGAGCAGTTCAAGACCTCCATTTTCAACCAAATCGTTCCTCGAACCAAAATTGAGGTAGAAAGCCTTAAATTGATCAAGTACAATAGGCTTGCAGGACCAGATGCATACACTAGCAAGGGATGGAAATTCAACCGCAGAAAACAAGTCAAGCGGACTGAAGAGTGTGACTCAGAGACCGATGGACTGGAGGATGATGAAGGCTCAGCCACAGAGATCGATGGGGACGACAACGACAATGATGATGATGTTGATGATAGTACAGATAATGGCAGTGGCTCAAAGCTCAACTATGAGGGTTCACTCGGGTCGGCAATCCTTGGAAAAGACTGATCTACTCGAAGGGAGTTGGGATGGCCAAGACTTTCAAGCTGGATCGAAGAAAAGACGACGATAGGGTGGTGCATCCCTACCAAGACATACATTCAGCTGGCTCTTTTATACCATACAGTACCACTTGCGCAACTCACTGAAGGACAACATCCCCTACACATTTGCGATGAGGGCACACTACTGAACAGGAGAGTTTTCTACCACTGCTATTCCAGACACTTTCAATGCCCAGAAGCCTGATTTATCCCTGTTCGACTTCGCGCTCCTGAAGGAAAAGAAGTCATGGGCAAATGTCCTGGCCTTCATGGAGCACACCTCCTCTGATCTTTCCAAGAACAGAGGTTTAGCAGTGTATTGGGGGTCAGCAATCAAAGCATATTTGATCATGCGAGAACAACCATGGTGTCGATTCGTACTTGTCTACTCAATCTGTGCGAATATGCTTCGCTCACATTATTTCGACCACTCTGGCATCATCATATCCCTTCCTTTCAACATTCACAAGTCTCCTGGCTCTATATGCCTCTGCGATGCATTAGCTGCCCTCACACTTCCGGATAACCACTACCTGGGCCTTGATCCCACTATCCATATGTGTCATGCTGCGTGCAATGGCACCCATGTCAATCTTGCAGATGGGGCAATAGGCTGGGTGGAAGACAACAAGAAAAATGTCTATTCAATCATGGCTGTGCTGTGGAAGAGCCATGGGTTTTTCTGCAGGGGAACAGTCTGTTATCATGTTAGAAACAAGGAAGGAAAGGAGTATGCTCTGAAAGATTGTTGGGTGGAGGAGTCGTGGGGAATGCACAAGCCAACCGTTCTGAGGATGCTTAAGGGTGTTCCTAACATTGTCGAACTCATTGATGATTGGGATGTTTATTACGAGGGGCAGCCTGATTGCATGGTGTGCATTCATGAGAAATACGACCAGGATCAACAAGACGACACCGCATTCTGTAATTGATTTCACTGGTGTCTTCTCTTGAGCCCTTGTGGGGTACCACTCTCTCAATTTAGCTCTAGAACAGAGCTGATTGTGGCTTTTCGTCACTTTGTAATGGGTGAGTGATATCAACTGCACAGAACATAGACTCGCTAATGAAGATGGATTTTAGCTCACAAAGCAATAATTGAAAGACGAGTCCTACACGAGGACCTCAGTCCCAATAACTTTGTCATACACGATGGCATTGGCTACTTCATCAACTTCAACCACACCGCAGTGTTAGCAGTAAATACGACCAGCACGTATTCACCTGGTACTGTAAGTTTGTTTCCGAAATTCGAGCCCCTTCAGTGACAAATTCCGTATTATATGGGTCACCCAACCTACATAATATCCCGTATAAGATGGGCCAGTGGACTATGGGCCAATGTGATGTATATCCCCGATGTTGATGGATGGGCCAGGGGGAATATTATTTCTGATGGAGATGGGTGGGCCCATCTATGCCAATGTTATATATATGCTTGATGATGTCGGATGGGCCGGGATGAATATTTTTACTGATGGAGATGGGTGGGCCCATCTGGGGAATATGTACAGTAGGATGGACATGTATATTATAGACAGCTAGGCTGAAGGGAGATGAGAGGCAATCATTATTATATAGATGGGTGGGCCGATGTATAGGAATCATTTTGTAGATGGGTGGGCCGATGTAAAGGTACATGGTATAGCCAGGTGGGCCGACATACAGGAATAATTTTGTAGACGGGTGAGCCGAGAAAGCGGTGGAATATTTATTATATAGACGGGTGGGCTGAGGTCATTGTGAATTGTACAGACAGGTGGGCCAAGCGAGCAGTAAAACATTTATTATATCAACGGGTGGGCCGAGAGTGCAGGAAATTATTTATGATATAGACTGGTGGGCCGATGAGGTAATATATTACATAGACGGGTGGGCCGAGGTAGGGAGATATTGTGTAGACATATAGGCCAAGGTATTGGTTTACTATATAAATATATAAAGCACTTGTCTGACATGCACGGATCACCGAGTCCCAACGCCCGAAAATTGAATCCCATGGTACAACATTCATTTTTCAACGAGAAATCACTGTCTCGAATTCCAGATGCCCGATGACCGGAAGCTCCAGACTGGACACTAGATACTCGCAGGAATGTGTGAAATATTGATGTCCTGAGACATATCACTGAGTGCCAAGAGCCGAACCACAAAACTGAAAGTGTTACCACTGACTGATTGAATCACCTAGTGCCGAGTGCCGAAGCCTGAAACCCTGAGGCTGGAAGCGATACACAATATGGAATTTCTTACAAAATTCACTGCATGCCGATCCTAAAACCCTGGAATTCAGCATTGACTTATCGATTCACCGATTGCCGAGACCCTGAGACCCGAGTGCCAAGTGCCAAGACCCGAGGCCTGAAACCTGCAACTTGAAATGAGTGGAAGACTAAATGTTGCAAAATTGTTGACATGAAAGTGTTACTCCCAGAACACCGAAATACAAAACTCAATGGTTGAATCACTGAGTACCAAGTACCAAGTACCAAGTGCTGAGTGCCGAGTGCCGAGTGCTGATGCCCGAAACCTGAGGTTCAAAACACAACACTGGACACAATACACCATATGGTATTTCTTACAAATTTCACGGAGGTCCCATCGCAAAACCACAAAACTTATCAGTGACTTATCGATCCACCGAGTGCCGAGACCCGAGACCCGAATGCTGAGTGCCAAGGCTCAAAGTCCAAAACACGAAATGAATGGAAACACACATTTCGCAAAATTGTTAACATGGAAATATTAGATTGTCTTCAACAGTTTGCCGGAAGTCCTTTGCCAATCCCCGAGCCCAAAACCCAGAAAACCTGTAGAACTCATTATGGGTTTTCTGGGTTTCAGGTTTTGGGCTCGGGGATCGGAAAATGACTTCCGGCAAACTGTTGAAGACAATCTAATATTTCCATGTTAACAATTTTGCAAAATGTGCGTTTCCACTCATTTTGTATTTCGGACTTCAAGCCTTGGCACTCGGCATTTGGGTCTTGGCACTCAGTGAATCGATAAGTCACTGATAAGTTTTGTGGTTTTGCGATGGGACCTCCGTGAAATTTGTAAGAAATACCATATGGTGTATTGTGTCCAGTGTTGTGTTTTGAGCCTCAGGCTTTGGGCTTTGGGCATCGGCACTTGGCACTCAGCACTTGGCACTTGGCACTTGGCACTTGGCACTTGGCACTTGGCACTCAGTGATTCAACCATTGAGTTTTGGATTTCAGTGTTCTGGGAGTAACACTTTCATGTCATCAATTTTGCAACATTTAGTCTTCCACTCGTTTCGAGTTGCAGGTTTCAGGCCTTGGGTCTCAGGTCTCAGCACTCGGTGAATTGATAAGTTACTGATAACAAAGGTAACATTGATTGAAAACATTGCATATACATCTATGACTATTTAATTATGTAGTCATGTCAACATCCTCACCAGAAGGTTCACCCTTCACTTGAACATCCATCTCTTCAACTGAATCATACTCTGGGAAAAGATTTCCCAGATCATCCGGTTTCACAATTTCGCCAGGCGTCTGTGAAACCTCAGGATGAATTTGGTTGAGCTCAAATATGAGTCTGTTGATGGCAGACTCATCCTGGAGGTTGGGGGGGGGTTGGGCTCCATCCCTTCCATAGACAGGTCAATGAGAGGAGGAAGTGTGGATGCGAGGATTGACATCACCGGAGGGACAGGTTGATGAAGCAAAAATGATGTTGCATCACCTTGGGCGTCCGGAAGTGGAAATGTTGGGTTCCGGAGGATGATTTTGCGTCGAAGGCCTTCATGAAGGCATTGCAGGGTGTCAATCTTAGCATCCTGCTCAACAACACGCTCCTCGAGAGTGTTAAGATCGTGCTCAAAGGTTCAATCCGAAGGGCTTGGCTTCAGCTCATGCACTGCGCCCCTTACCCGAGTACGTGCCCCTAACTTCCGAAGGCTAATGGACGATGTCCAGAAGTATTGGATGTTGTCCAGATTCCGATTGTCCGATGTGCGGGAATTCCGGCGGATGTTCGGGAACAGGTGATAAGACTAATCCAGATGATGTCTGAACTAGAAAGGAAACAGCGGAGGACTACCAAAGGTAGAGGCGGAGGTGATAAGTCTATCGGGATCAACCCTAAGACTAGCGGAGGTCGACGAGAGAATAACTCAAGTCAAACAGAGGGGAGAATGAGCAGAGTCTAAGATAATATTCAAACTGAAGATGTACATAGATTCTACAGGGTTTATATACTATGGAGGACTTAATGGAGGACAAGCCAGCGCAGTCCAAAGCTATGCGAGGCTGTGGACGGAGGTTATAGAAAAGTCAAACACTAGTCTATCGAAAATAGTAAATGAACCCGGAGATGAGAACAGAGGAAAATAAAGGCGGAAGTGAAATGAGGTACAGAAAATAATATAGTCTAACTGGAATAGGAATGTACAAAGGGATTAGGCACGGAAGTTAGATGGAGGTCGGATCCGGACATAGATAGAAGTTGGTCGGATCCGGAGGTCCGGAAATGATGTGTGTGATACATCCGGGTCTGGAACGTGGGATATGACAGAGAGCGGCGATTTGAGCTGCACCCTCCCGAA